>NW_007377479.1:31925-60508 GCF_000475195.1 Diaphorina citri | reverse complement strand
AAAAATTTCGCCTGTGGCGCTGTAATTTTGTGTTTTATAGAAATTTAGAAATGTATTAGGGGAAATTTTCAAAGCCTAAAAAATGGAAAAAGAATTTTTGGTCAGTAAAAAAAGTATGCAACCTTGAAGGGGCTACTTAAATTTTCTCGCAAAAGTTTTGCCTGCGGCGCTGTAATTTTGTGTTCTATAGAAACGTATTGGGGGGAGGAATAAACAATACTCGTCTTGTATGTACTTTCTTGAAGGGGCTACTTAAATTTTCTCGCAAAAGTTTTGCCTGCGGCGCTGTAATTTTGTGTTCTATAGAAACGTATTGGGGGGAGGAACAAACAATACTCGTCTTGTATGTACTTGTAATGAATTTGATGGCAAATTCGAGGGAATCAGGTTGTATGTCGTAAATTATTGGTGTAAAAAAAAGTGGATATAACTTTCGAAATTTTTTGATATTGGCTTGTTACAAGCGCATATTTCGTGAACCATCATTCCTAGAACCCTTACATGTACACCGATCGATTTCTCGTGAAAAGTTACATAGGAAAGACTCCTTGGTCATCTTAAATACTCGTACTCTAATGGAAACTTTTGTTGAAAAAAAAAATCACGTTGAAATATTTGGAGATATCACAGAGAGGAGAGAGGGAGCAGAGAGAACCTTCCAGTCTGAAAGCAGAAGAGAGAATGAGCTCTGACAAAAATCTAGGTCTGAAGAAACCTCCCCTTGACCCCCTACTACCAAAAACCATGTAAAAAAAAAATCTGTTGTGACGCAGTGGGAATAGGGTGGAAAATCTTGAAAAAGTAGACTGGAAATTTGGAAAAAATGGACTGGAAAACCGAGAAAAGTCAGGGAATTTTATTTTTCCACTTTGGTAGACACCCTGTTATTTGTGTTATTGATTATTGGAATTGATTCTGCGATATTTTTTACTCGAATCAATAAGTACTTTTCTTATGATTTTCTCAGATTCTGAGGTGTCGAGTTATTTATAAATGATGCGAGTATTTTATAGAGTTTTGATTCGGTGTTGTGGAAATCTGATGCAAAGGCTGATGTATTGGATGATTTTACTGGAAGACAGTCTTGCCTCAGCATATTTTTGGTAACCTTGGGCAACCTCCGAGGCCGAGTGGGTTGCACGCCGGAGATCACGGGTTCGATTCCCGGCGGGGTCGAAGTTTTTTCGGCTCTGCGCTTGAAGTTCCGAGAACGAACCTTACCTGTGTTCCGAAAACGAACCTTATCTGTAGGATAAATAAAGTCCCCGGGCTAGAATCAAACCCGAGAATCAGCGTTTACAAAGCAGGCGTGCTACCTTTCAAGCTAACTATTCTATTCTACCTACCGTTCAGTAGGTATCTTATCACCTAACACCAAGGTACCTATTAGGCACCTTGATATAAATACCTTCAATACCCAGATTACCTTGTGTGTTAACTGGAAGACTCTAATGCCGCGGGCTATGTAAGGCCACACACTATCATGTTGTGCTACGTATGACGTATCGAACACAAGGGTGTGATATTGTTATGCTGTGTCCTAGAGTAGGTACGAGACAATATAATCACTTGGCAGTTCCCTTCTTCTTTTTCTTCGCTCTTTTCCGTGTTCAGACGGGGTCGGCGTTTTTCGTCAGCCTCTCGATCAGCCCTAACTAGGGCGATTGCTTTGGGCTGCACGTATCGAACACAAGGGTGTGATATTGTTATGCTGTGTCCTAGAGTACGAGACAATATAATCACTTGGCAGTTCCCTTCTTCTTTTTCTTCGTTCTTTTCCGTGTACAGACGGGGTTGGCGTTTTTCGTCAGCCTCTCAATCAGCCCTAACTAGGGTGATTGCTTTGGGCTGCCATTTGGTTTTGGCTACAAATATTACGAGTGGATGGTTCTGAGGTGTCGAGTTATTTATAAATGATGCGAGTATTTTATAGAGTTTTGATTCGGTGTTGTGGAAATCTGATGCAAAGGCTGATGGATGATTTTACTGGAAGACAGTCTTGCCTCAGCATATTTTTGGTAACCTTGGGCAACCTCCGAGGCCGAGTGGGTTGCACGCCGGAGATCGCGGGTTCGATTCCCGGCGGGGTCGAAGTTTTTTCGGCTCTGCGCTTGAAGTTCCGAGAACGAACCTTACCTGTGTTCCGAAAACGAAAATTATCTGTAGGATAAAGTTAATTGGTGTTCAAAATTTAGAATTTAAGGTCACGCGTGTTTTTGACGTCCCTTTGGGCCGAAAATTTGGTATTCTCACTTGTAAGAACTCTTTTCCACTTTGTGTTTGTCTGTCGATTTTAGAGGTAGGTTTTTTAGGAACTGATTTTTAGGGGCTGACTTGATTTAGGTTTTCCTTTTTTGTCCTTTGTCCTTTCTGCCTCTTTTCTTTTTTTTTCTGGTCCTTTTCCTTTATCCTTGGGATTTGCGCCCTACACTGCACAAAGTCCCAGCATGAGTCACTACCATTGCTGCTATGGTATGTATTCAGCCTTCTCGTTAGTGTAGGTTCCCCGTACAGAGGGTAATAGAAAGTAAAAGAAAAGGTCACATATTGAGTGAAGGAAGATTTTTTTTACAAGAGGTTTGATGCTTGCTTTCCGTGTCTGTGAGATAGGCATGCCACCAAGAGGTTTGATAGAGGGAACTAACTATAACCGCACAAGTCTTATCGTCCCGAAAGCGAAGAGAGAAGGAAGACAGGATAGAAGAAAGCCAGCCGTTCCGAGAACGAACCTTATCTGTTTAGGATAAAATCTGCCGCGGGTGGGAATGGAATCCGCGACCTAGCGCTTACAAAGCAGACGCGTTAGCCTCTAGGCTGGCTGGCTCAGAAACAAACCATAGTTTTGACACTGTTGTAACGTAATTGAATGTTTCTTGCCAATCAACAGTACTGATTGATCTTTGATCTGAGGAAATACTAAAATCAGTGCTTCTCAAACTGATTGAATGTTTCTTGCCAATCAACAGTACTGATTGATCTTTGATCTGAGGAAATACTAAAATCAGTGCTTCTCAAACTGTGTGCCGGGACACTCTCGAGGTGGCCTTAGGTGTGCCGAGGAAAGATTAGGGGTGCCGTGGACAGATTGGAGTCTTGAGAAGTGTGCGGACTGCGGTGGTTACGATAGCTTTGAGAAGCACTGATCTAGATTGTTATTGAAGGTTTGAAGAGAATGATAATGTTTGAATAGTGCTTCTCAAATACAGATGTGCTAAGAGTAAGTGAGTTGCTGAGTTGTATAAATAGGTAGTGAGCTCTCAAACTGTGTGCCGGGGCACTCTCGAGGTGGCCTTAGGTGTGCCGAGGAAAGATTAGGAGTGCCGTGGACAGATTGGAGTCTTGAGAAGTGAGCGGACTGCGGTGGTTACGATAGCTTTGAGAAGCACTGATCTAGATGGTTATTGAAGGTTTGAAGAGAATGATAATGTTTGAATAGTGCTTCTCAAATAGAGATGTGCTAAGAGTAAGTGAGTTGCTGGGTTGTATAAATAGGTAGTGAGTGAGTTATATCTTTTCGTCAGCCTCTCAATCAGCCCTAACTAGGGTGATTGCTTTGGGCTGACATTTGGTTTTGTTGGTCAATCTATGGTTTTAAACTTTGCATTATGCCTTGTAAAATGTTCGTTTATTTTCCTTGCTTTTGTGTTAGGTTGGTTAAAGCCTTGTTTAAAGTACATGGCTTTTCTATTAAGAATGTTATTCAAATCATGAGAATAACATTAACGGACTGTTAAGAGGAACCACTTCTTAGGTATGGTTAACACCGCGCCGGAGGCGTTCTCTACCACCTATCCTTCATAGCTCCATCATTTTGTGGTCAAATTCTCAAATAAAAGAATAAAATTCCGCGTCTCGGCTGGGGTCGAACCCGCGTCCTCCTGTTTATCAGGCGAGCGTCTTGACCACTACTACGCCACCGAGGCAGGTTATTCTAGTCTGCTGGAGCTTAGAGAATGTCAACATTGTTTTTCGCATTCTTGTATTACCTACGTTTCCGTGTGACTTCGACATCATAAAGAGAATTGCATTACACAATTGTGTACCCCTTGGCACTATTTCTTTAGCAAGGGAAATTCAGGCTAGTATACTCCCTGTTTAGTCCCCCAGCCAGACTAAACTGGTCTACTCCCTGTGTAATGTTCCCCAGCCGGACAATGGTCATTTACCCCAAGTTCATTCATTTGAACGTGCTTAAAAAAAGAGGTCTACGGTTGATTGAATCAAAATATCCGAGCCACTTTTGGCGCCTTTCCTCAACTTCTTTTCCTTTGAATCTAAAAAAGTCTCTTTAACTTTTCCTTTGAATCTAAAACAAGTCTGTTGTTGTTGAGATTATTTTTGTATTATCCCCGCTGTTTTCGAGAAGGCCTTTGACAAATTTTGGCGACAAAGCACAAATTTTGACGCGGATTTCAGCCAAAGACCGTGTAACCCTCGTGTATCGTACAGGCATCCTTCGCCCTTAATTCGGCTCCAAACAGCCCTTTTCTCTTCTATAGGGGTAGCCTTGACATAAGTGTACATCTTCTGATAAGGCCCCCGACCCATCAGTGTTATCATAAGCATTCGTATAGGGCAGCGGTTCTCTACCTTTTTTCGCCCGCGTACCCAAGAGGTACGCGAGTGGAAAAGCATAAGTCCAAAGCATTCACCCTAGTTACGGCTAATTGAGAGGCTGACGAAAAACGCCGACCCCGTCTGCACACGGGAAAAGGCGAAGAAGAAAAGAAGAAGAAGACCCCTTGGGCACCCGGGTTTAATCCCACGAACCCCCGCCACCATCATAATGAGTACCGGGTACCCATACCTAGGTCGATGTGTACCATTACTTCTGAGTTCTTAACTTCTAAACACACTCAGTACGTAAAAACAATCAGTACTTTAGTACCTTGAGGTCAATATTTAGTACCTTTTTAGACTGTACTGCATTAATCCCACGACCCCCCGCCACCATCATAATGAGTACTGGGTACCCATACCTAGGTCGATGTGAACCATTACTTCTGAGTTCTCAACTTCTAAACACACTCAGTACGTAAAAAAAATCAGTACTTTAGTACCTTGAGGTCAATATTTAGTACCTTTTTAGACTGTACTTACTGCACTGATAAACCGTCAAAATTCACATTCTGCTTTTGTTATTCTTTTGTCCTCCATTATACACTTCTTTTTGCGTACCCCCGGTTGAGAATCGCTGGTATAGGCGCTAATGGAGAAGATTTGTAGAAATGATTATTCCTTTGTAAAATATGTGTACTTTTTCCTCTTGCCTTTGTGTAAGGGTATGCTGAATCGTGAGTGATCAATCCTTGGTTTAAAACCTTGCATTATGTTTTGTAAAATCGAATAGAGAGGGTAGGGTGTACACAAATGTGTACGCCCGGCATCTACCACTACTATTCAAAAAAGAGCGTCCGGTCTGTAGAGGATATAGATGATGTTCGTTCCCGGAACGGCTGGCTTTCTCCTATCCTGTCTTCTATCTCGTTTCGAATTTGAGACGATAAGACCTTGGCAGTTACAGTTCCGTCTATCGAACATTTTTTTTTTTAGCACGTTTTTATTTAGCCACTGTAAAAACGTCATGATTGTAATACATGGATGATTGATTAGGGTACTTGTTGTAGGTTCAGGGGATATCGATTTTTACCGATGTGTAGGTTAGGTATGTATATGAAAGCATGGTGTGCTCAAACCTTATCAGCTTATCGTAAGGTAGATGTCGAATTTGTGTTCGTAATGATAATGGGATTTGCTGTTCAGGACTGATGACCCCGCGCTCGACTTAAGGCCCGTTCACACTTGTCGTTCGGAAAAAAATCGTGCCGTGCGCAAGTGGGACTGGGAACACTCTCATATAAATTACATTGCCTACGAGGCCATTTTGCGTCGTTTAGGAAAAATCGTGTCGTGTGTAGTGAGAACACTCTCTTTTAAATTACATTGCCGGTCCGTTTCCACTTGTCGTTCGGAAAAAAATCGTGTCGTGCGCAAGTGGGAACACTCTCATTGAAATTACATTGCCTGCGAGGCCATTTTGCGTCGTTTAGGAAAAATCGTGTCGTGTTTAGTGAGAACACTCTTTTTTAAATTACATTGCCTACAAGGCCATTTTGTGTCTTTCCGGGGAAAAATGGCTGGGTTTTCCCGGCCCATTGTCGCCAAATGAAGGGTAAAACCCCTGACATTAAAGACCTTAGAAGTCATACAGTGATGTTAAACCTATATTTAAAAAAAAGCCTTAGAACCCTCTGTCTGAGTTCCATAATTCACTTGACTGCCATTCGTACCTGGCAATGCGGAAAATCGCATCAGCAAAACATTTAATCAAACGTAACCTAATTATAAAACCACCTATCAATACTTCGCCTCCAATCTCGCGATGCATTGAACCTTTTGTTTAAGCGAACAGAAAAAAAGTCGGATAATACATATAACATCTTAATATCGCGCACATTGAGACATCCTTGAAGTTCGGAAAACCTACAAGTTCCCTCTATCGAACATTTTTTTTTTTTTTTTTAGCACGTTTCTATTTAGCTACTGTAAAAACGTCATGATTGTAATACATGGATGATTGATTAGGGTACTTGTTGTAGGTTCAGGGGTTAGGTATATGAATTTTTACCGATGTGTAGGTTAGGTATGTATATGAGAGCATGGTGTGCTCAAACCTTATCAGCTTATCGTAAGGTAGATGTCGAATTTGTGTTCGTAATGATAATGGGATTTGCTGTTCAGGACTGATGACCCCGCGGTCGACTTAAGGCTTGTTTACACTTGTCATTCGGAAAAAAATCGTGTCGTGCGCAAGTGGGAACACTCTCATTTAAATTACATTGCCTACGAGGCCATTTTGCGTTGTTTAGGAATTACATTGCCTACAAGGCCATTTTGTGTCTTTCGGGGGGAAAATGGCTGGGTTTTCCCGGCCCAGTGTCGCCAAATGAAGGGTAAAACCGCTGACATTAAAGACCTTAGAAGTCATACAGTGATGTTAAACCTTTATTAAAAAAAAAGCCTTAGAACCCTTTGTCTGAGTTCCATAGTTCACTTGACTACCATTTTAGTAGCTGGTAATGCGGAAAATCGCATCAGCAAAACATTTAATCAAACGTAACCTAATTATAAAACCACCTATCAATACTTCGCCTCCAATCTCGCGATGCAGTGAACCTTTTGTTTAAGCGAACAGAAAAAAAAAGGTCCGATAATATAACATCTTAATATCGCGCACATTGAGACATCCTTGAAGTTGGGAAAACCTACAGGGTGTCCCCTAAAACAACGGTTGTTCAAAAGAAGTGAGCTCCAAGATTTAATTTTCAAGTTGAAAGTTCAACACTCAAGTAGCCTCCGTGGCCTAGTGCCTAGTGGGTATCACACGCCAGCGCCCGGTTTCGATTCCCGGAAAGGTCGAAGTTTTTTCGGCTCTGTGCTTGGTGAGCACAATTGAGTAGCTACTTACTTTAATAGATTACCAGTGTAAAAAAAATATTGTAATATGGAAATTGATTGCGAAGCAGGCACTTAGTAACGCTGTGATATCCACAGAAGTTGTGAAAAAGCTCTGCCTTACCACAAATCAATTAAATTTTAATTGATTTTTAATTAATTCATTTAAATCAATTAAATTTTAATTAATTTTTTTAAAATTCTACAAATCTACACCCATCCTGAATCTAAAATCCCTGTTTAAAATTGATCGCAATAATCGGGATTCCTGTACTACAAAGACTTCTGATAAGAGAAGGGTAAAAGAATACGAGATTAACTGCACTAGAAACAAAGAGAAAAACTTCCCAAGGTAAACAAGAGACGGGTGTCTAATCTGTGACCTAAAATGTTATCAACTGTCGAAAAACTAGAACACGGATCAAATCATTCACAAAATGAAGTGCAAGTGCCAGTCTGGTTAGATTGGAGCGTAGAGCGTGAGCGCTAGATATTCCCAAACTTTTCATGAGACAAATATACCAAATTTCAAGTCTCTAGCTCTTACCGTTCTCGAGATATTTTGTTTACAGACAGACAGACAGACAGACACACAGACACACACACACACGGACCAATGGCTGAAACTTCGGATTTAGACTCGGACCTCAAAACGTGTTTTGGCACTAAAAACTGACCATCGAAATTTTGACCCGATTACATTACTTTCCTTCCTATAGGATAAGGAAAGTAAAAAGTATGCAACCTTGAAGGGGCAACTCATATTTTCTCGAAAAAATTTCGCCTGTGGCGCTGTAATTATAGAAATCTAGATTAACTGCACTAGAAACAAAGAGAAAAACTTCCCAAGGTAAACAAGAGACGGGTGTCTGATCTGTGACCTAAAATGTTATCAACTGTCGGAAAACTAGAACACGGATCAAATCATTCACAAAATAAAGTTCAAGTGCCAGCCTGGTTAGATTGGAGCGTAGAGCGTGAGCGCTAGATATTCCCAAACTTTTCATGAGACAAATTTTCAGCGCCGCAGGCGAAATTTTTTGAGACATTATATGTTGCCCCTTCATACAGATTTTATCCTAAACAGATAAGGCTTAGGTCTGTTTAGGCTTAGGAACTTGATCTGTTTACGATAAAGTCCGCCCCCCTGGGGGGGGGTTGAACTCGCGACCTTACACTTACAAAACGCGCTACCCTCCAAGCGAACTAAGCTGGCGATGGCTTCCTAAAGCCACCTTTTGAGAAGTTGTGGGGGGGGTTGAACTCGCGACCTTACACTTACAAAACGCGCTACCCTCCAAGCGAACTAAGCTGGCGATGGCTTCCTAAAGCCACCTTTCGGGAAGTTGTTTTTTTTTTTTGCCTAGTATACGGTTGTGTCAATTGTCTACACACTACGGGGTAATAACCTAAATTCCTTCTCATGTGAATTCAGTAATGAGTAAACAAACACATTGATGCATACAGAACTGATGACCATGTCCAATCAAGGCCGTAATCAGGACCTACTTTATGCTTTGAAGAATAGAAGGGATTTTGCTTAATAAAAGGGTGCTCTATTTTAGTTCCTCCAATTTTTGTTATGAAAATAATATATGAATTTAGAGTTAGATTTTATACTCGTAAAAAATCAAAAGAAAAAAAAATATATCTCATACAATTCTTTATTCTTCTTCTTTTTCTGTCTCGCCTTTTACCGTGTTCAAATGGGGTCGGCGTTTTTCGTCAGCCTCTCAATCAGTCCTAGCTAGGGCGATTGCTTTGGTCTTACATTTGGCTGCTGACGCGACATCTTGCTATGAAAATTGTTAAATGCTCTGTATTACCTTGGTCTTAAAAAAGTCCGACGTAGATTAACTGCACTAGAAACAAAGAGAAAAACTTCCCAAGGTAAACAAGAGACGGGTGTCTGATCTGTGACCTAAAATGTTATCAACTCTCGGAAAACTAGAACACGGATCAAATCATTCACAAAATAAAGTTCAAGTGCCAGCCTTTATTATTATTACCCTCCAACCGAATTAAGCTGGCGATGGCCTCCTAAAGCCACCTTTCGAGAAGTTGTGTTTTTTGCCAAGTATACGGTTGTGTCAATTGTCTACACACTACGGGGTAATAACCTAAATTCCTTCTCATGTGAATTCAGTAATGAGTAAACAAACACATTGAATTGGTGTTCAAAATTTAGAATTTAAGGTCACGCGTGTTTTTGACGTCCCTTTGGGCCGAAAATTTGGTATTCTCACTTGTAAGAACCCTTTTCCACTTTGTGTTTGTCTGTCGATTTTAGAGGTAGGTTTTTTTAGGGACTGACTTGATTTAGGTTTTCCTTTTTTGTCCTTTGTCCTTTCTGCCTCTTTTCCCCCGTCCCTCCCCTCGTTACTTATCGTACAAATTGGTGTTCAAAATTTAGAATTTAAGGTCACGCGTGTTTTTGACGTCCCTTTGGGTCGAAAATTTGGTATTCTCACTTGTAAACGCGGCGACGCGTTATAGGATTAAGAAGAAGGCGGAGATTGAGGAGGTAATAATAACAATAATAAGAAAGTATTGCAGTAGAACCTCGGTAATTTCAACTACACTCGGTCCCAATTAGTTGAAATAATCGAGGTTCTACTGTAATATTGAACGTCCATTTTTTGCTTCAATACAATAATCTTCTTTTCCTTTGCCTTTCTCCGTGTATAGACGGGGTCAGCGGTTTTCCTCAGCCTCTCAATCAGCCCTAACTAGGGTGATTGCTTTAGACTGACATTTGGTTTTGGCTACCATTTCTTTACCAAGGGAAATCCAGGCTGGTATACTCCCTGTTTTAAGTGCCCCAGCCAGACTAAGCTGGTCTACTCCCTGTTTAACGTTCACCAGCCAGACAAGACGTTGTTTTGCTAGAGTTGTTTTCAATCATTGGAATGTTGTAGTTAACGTGTCTAATGTTGTCTGATGTTTGTTTAGGTTTTGGGAGAGGAGAAAGAGCTGTTGGAGAAGAACGCCCAGCTGCAGAAGAGTGTGGAAGATCTGAGCCGTGAGATCAAGTTTATGAAGAAATTCATGCGGGACTTCTTCAAGAAACAGGGCGTGCTCAAATGAGCGCTCTCCTAACCCACAGCGTTCAGTTTTTGGTGAGTTTAAAAATATATTTTGGACCTGGCCATCGCGAGTTACAGCGGAACAATCATTCAAACAAATAAACCAAATGCAAAACGGTCGAGTTGAAACGTGGACCTTTACTTCATTGGGTCAACAAATATTTCATGTAAAAAAAGGGTAATTATTCAGAAACCACGACATTGAAAAAAAGCTCCTTTTGTGTTTAACCTAACCCTATGATCACTGCTCATTTGTGACTGCTCCTTTTGTAGCAATTGATGTGACTTCTGAATTCCATTGACGTGACTTCTGAACAAGCACCCACCTAGGTAAATTTTGTGACTTGAACTCGAACCAATCTATAAATCGAGTGCCGAAATCAATCGACCAGATGTAAGACCCCCTATTTAAATGTATATTTAAACCCACCAAAATTGACTGCAAAATTGGACCTTGAGTTTTCTTAACGGGCCAAGTTTCTGTTTAAAGTTTCATCTTTTTTTTTATATTCATTGTTTCCTTCACTCTCTATTTTTATCTGTTCCATTCCACACAACGTAACTCACTAGAAATGTGAGATGTATTCAGAGTGAGTGAGTTGTAAAAAAGAACTTCTCTTTTCAGTGAACTACTCAGGGAGTGAGTCAGATACGAAACCATTTAACTCCCTCTCATCTCTCATGAAACTATGTATACCTATAGGTACCTACAGCTCTAGGGAGTTAGTATCTGAGTCATCGACTTCAGTGTCGGAATCGTCGCTACCCGAGGAGGACGTGTAGGGAATCTTCCGAACGTATGGGATCGGGCGTTTCCGTGCGCTGTCGGGGGAAGAATAGAAAGAATGTGTTAGTAGAAACAGGGGCATAGATTAGTCGTATTTTCCTTGGGCAAGTGTTGCGATGAAGAACGGTGAGTGGAATAGCTAAAGCCGTGTTTTATTATGTGACTTTTTTTATAGTCAACATGGCTGAACCAATGAGATTCCGCTTTGGACGTCCACACTTGCTCCACAAAGCGGAATCTCAGAATCTCATTGGTTCAGCCATGTTGACTATAAAATGTCATATATGGCGCTGTCGGGGAAGAATAGAAAGAATGTGTTAGTAGAAACAGGGGCATAGATTAATCGTATTTTCCTTGGGAAAGTTTCATGCTGAAATTGCGATGAGGAACGGTGAGTGGAATAGCTAAAGCCGTATTTTATTATGTGACTTTTTTTATAGTAAACATGGTTGAACCAATGAGATTCCGCTTTGGACGTCCACACTTGCTTCACAAAGCGGAATCTCACAATCTCATTGGTTCAGCCATGTTGACTATATAAAAAGTCATATAATAAGATACGGCTTAACAATGCCTGGCATCCATTTCCTTATTCCCCATCATAACCATGAAACTTTCACAAGGTAAATACGGCTGTTGATTGTTCTAGCATGAGCTATAGCTATGGAATGCGTGAGAGAAGAAGTTCAAAAGAGGGGAAATATGCGGCTCTAGATGTATTATTCCTTATTCCTACACTTCTCACATCTGTTTCTGAACAAAACGGTCGAGTTGAAACGTGGACCTTTACTTCATTGGGTCAACAAATATTTTGTGTAAAAAAGGGTAATTATACAGAAACCACGACATTGAAAAAAGCTCCTTTTGTGTTTAACCTAACCCTATAATAACACTGATCACTGCTCATTTGTGACTGCTCCTTTTGTAGCAATTGATGTGACTTCTGAACAAGTGCATATAGACAAAGCTCATGCTAAAACAATAATGATCTTTTTCTTTTTATTGCTACTTTAATAATCTTATTTTTACCCTAGGTAACATATGTATTTGTAGGCAATTAATGCTATAAAAAGATCCTACATTCGAAATTCAAAAACATTGAAGCTTAAATAACATCTAGCATGCCATAAAAGGAAACGTGCCCTATGAAATAATGGGTACCTACTAAATACCTAGGTTTATTGGGGGAGGCTTTCGTTTATTCATCGGCGGAGGACTAAGTGCACTGGAAAGCATAAACCAGAATACGAAATCAGGAGAAAACATACGAGAAAGAAAATGGAGAAAATAAAAAGAAAGGGAAAAAACTTTGTTAATGTTTCTTTGTTTGTTCTTTTTCCCCGGAAAAAAGGAACTAAATTAAAAAAGGGGGATTTAGCTAAAAAAATATTAGGAAAACTGAGCCTTCTACGTTGTCTAGAGTCAGGTGGGGGAGGCTTTCGTTTATTCATCGGCGGAGGACTAAGTGCACTGGAAAGCATAAACAAGAATACGAAATCAGGAGAAAACATACGACAAAGAAAATGAAGAAAATAAAAAGAAAGGGAAAAAACTAAAAAACTTTGTTAATGTTTCTTTGTTTGTTCTTTTTCCCGGAAAAAAGGAACTAAATTAATAAAAGGGGATTTAGCTAAAAAAATATTAGGAATTTTAATTGTGTTAATCATAAATGCTTGTCACAAATATCGTTCCCCAGTGTTACACCTGGATAAATTTTATGACCTGACTTGGACCCATATCCAAAGTCCAATGCGTTGACCACTGCCCCTTAAAAGGAGATAAAAAAAAGTCCATGTCCCTAAAAACACTCTCATAATTTCCCTTTCTCTTCAACAATTATCTTTCTCTAAAAAAATAAAAATAAAAAATAAAGTGCGAAAACACAAATAAAACAACACACAGTGAAAAAGCGGTTAAGTATTTGCAAAATTATAAAAACTTGTCTATTGATAACAAAACTCACACACACAAGGTTCTTAAATGGGTTAAATACAAAGAGGAGAAAAAATATGCAGAATAATAGTGCATATATGCAAAATTATATACGTATAGTAGTAATAGTATTAATATGAAAAAATAATATTGCATATAAGCAAGGGAACCACGACCCTTGTTGGGCGAACCACGGCCCTTCCCCTTGGAATAACTTGCAGGCATCTTGTCTGAACCATCACTATCAGACACATCACTACTCGAATCACTTGGGCGGTGTTTTCGTTTCGATTTCTCCACTTCCGCCAGTCTCTTCGCGTCAGGGAACCACGACCCTTGTTGGGCGAACCACGGCCCTTCCCCTTGGAATAACTTGCAGGCATCTTGTCTGAACCATCACTATCAGACAAATCACTACTCGAATCACTTGGGCGGTGTTTTCGTTTCGATTTCTCCACTTCCGCCAGTCTCTTCGCGTTTTTTTTCGATTTCCCTTTCTCGGAATTTTTGTCGGCCTTTTTCGGCACCTCTCGGTCACTGTCGGCACTTCCCGACCGGTCCCGACGTTTCTTCTCCTTCTTCGTCTTTCGCTTCCGATTCCATATAAGCAAAATCATAATAAAGATATGCAAAATAATATTGGTAAAATAAATATTCAATTATTACATGGAAATTGAAATTATAGTCATGTTAAATACTAACACACTTGCAAACGATAAATAATCCGGGCTACGACTTCCGATTCGACTCGAGACTAGAGCTTCGACTCCTAGCGCCGCCACGAGAGCGCGCTTCACTCTCCGAGCTGGCGGGGCGCTTCTTACGCACCAGTTCGGGCGAACTCGGGCGTTTCCGTCTGCCTCCGTCCGCCGCACTTCGCTTGCTTTCGTGAGTTTGTTCGCGTTTCTTCGCCGCCGTCTTTCGGGATTTCTTCCGATTCGACTCGAGACTAGAGCTTCGACTCCTAGCGCCGCCACGAGAGCGCGCTTCACTCTCCGAGCTGGCGGGGCGCTTCTTATGCACCAGTTCGGGCGAACTCGGGCGTTTCCGTCTGCCTCTGTCCGCCGCACTTCGCTTGCTTTCGTGAGTTTGTTCGCGTTTCTTCGCCGCCGTCTTTCGGGATTCTCCGTCAAAGCCCGAGTCGTCTTCGGACATGGTCGACGTGTCGGAGGAAATATCGCGTTTCTTCACCCCGGCGGATTTTTTCTTCTTTGACCGCCCACTTTTCTCATCACCTGACTCGCTTTTCTCCTTCTTGGGCGAACGAGAGGGGGATTTGCGGGAAATTTTCCGCGACTCCTTATACTTTTTGAGTAGCTCCTCCTCGGCCGTTTCCCAGTAGCTTTTATAATTCGGGGACCGACTTCGGGACGGTCGATGCCGTCTTGGGCTTGGGTCTCGATTGCCGTGACGACCGGGCACTTCATAACCCGGTTTGAACGGCGGGAATCCGCCAGAGCCCTTATTACTGGGACGGTCTGGCGCTTTGTGACCTTGTTTAAATGGAGGGAAACCTCCGGCTTTGTGCCGTGGTGGTTCCTCTTCGCTTGTGGGAGAGGGAGCTCGGTTTTTGTTTTTCTTGCTCAAAGGTTTGACGGGTTCAGTGTCGGAGTCCTCAGGGCTAGACTCGTCCGAGCCGCGATTGTTCTTCGGTTTCTTTTTGGCCTTCTGAAATTGAAGAGGACGGAAGAGGAAAATTGAATTTAAAAAAAAAAGCCGTTTCTTTGTGTTATTATATCACAGCTTTGGTGCTGACTGCAGCATTGTAGAATTTTCCAATATCTCAATAATCCAGCAGCCAATGTTTACCTACCATGCTGGCACCGGTCGCTATGCCCATTTATAATACATCGCTATTCATTTTCCTCGCGAGGCTGAGTGGACCCCGCAACGGCGAGTCACGGAAATTGATTCCATTTGCATAATACAAATTTTTGGACCCCGCCGGGAATCGAACCCGGGTCTCCCGCATGCAAGGCGAGTGCAGTGACCACTACGCCATGGGAGCTGACTTAGTTGTATAGTTAGTATTAAGTAGTAATAATTATTGAGGTATATATAACATATAACTTACCTCCTGATGTTTGCTAGAGACAGACGTATTCTTCTTCCTTTTGGATGACTTTGATTTCTGCCGGAAACTACCCTCCTCATCACTATAAAATAAAACAATATAAGTTTATTAATTAATTAATTAATTAATAATTACCAGCTTTTGATAAGTTTAACTGCCTTGAAAGCGCTAGGTCGGGTCGCGGGGTCGATTTCTCCAATCCCATCCTTTCTTCTTGGTTTTCGGGACGATAAAACCCTCCGTTGTTACAGTTTCTTCTATGAAACTTATTAAAATAAATAAAAAAATCTAATAATGTTAAATTATGTGTTTGTTTTTTTCAGCTTATTGTTTCATTACAAATTTTAGTCAGTAAGTAAATGGTTTCTTCAAATTAAGTTGATCCCAAGAGCAAGGTAAACCTGTACCCTTGGCAAATGGAGTGTGCCTGAAGGCATGTGATGTGTTCCAATCCACTTGATTCCTTTTCATTATATCCTACTGTTAATGTTCTATTACCAAATAAAGAAAGTATTTGTCAAAAAAATAATAAAAAAAAAAGTTGTCGGAAATCTTACCTTTCATCTTCAGAACTATCACTGGTGTTCACCTCTTTCTTCTTTCTCTTCTTTTTCTTTTTGGATGTGTGACCGTCTGGAGAGGGAGATCTGAAAAACCAACACGTTAAACCAAATTAAACCAACGTTAAACCGGATTAACACATCAAAACCGAATTAAACACGGATAAACACAGCTCAAATGGAAATCAGTGCAAAGCACTTTATTTTCATATGCTATGGGGGATTTGAGACTCAAAATGTTAAAGAATAGGAACCCCAGGGTGAACAGACTCTTTGGTCCAAATACTCCTAATTCACAGCTCACTTCATCAATGAATTTTGGGTCGGGTTCTTACCTCTCTGGTGAGCTTCGATGTTTTCTATTGGTCAAGGCCTGACGAAAAATGCCGACAGATCGAGACTAACTTCGGGGGTTTCCGCCTCATCCCAAGCTGGGAGATCGGGACAGCGACCACCGACTCGTGCCGGGGCTCCGTTTCCTATTGGCTCTCTCAGGCGAACTCCCTATTGGTCGAGGCGACGCCGACGAATACGAAGAGTGGCGAACGTCGTGCCGGGGCTCCGTTTCCTATTGGCTCTCTCAGGCGAACTCCCTATTGGTCGAGGCGACGCCGACGAATACGAAGAGTGGCGAACATTCACGGAACTGTACGAGGCCGGGGAGAGGGAACTTCGGCCGTTTCCGGAATGATGCTCGGGTGAGATCGACTTGCCCATGTAGGCTTCAGTGTCGGAATCGTCGCTACCCGAGGAGGACGTGTAGGGAATCTTCCGAACGTATGGGATCGGGCGTTTCCGTGCGCTGTCGGGGAAGAATAGAAAGAATGTGTTAGTAGAAACAGGGGCATAGATTAGTCGTATTTTCCTTGGGAAAGTTTCATGCTGAAGTTGCGATGAGGAACGGTGAGTGGAATAGCTAACCATGAAACTTTCACAAGGTAAATACGGCTGTTGTTTGTTCTAGCATGAGCTATAGCTATGGAATGCGTGAGAGAAGTTCAAAAGAGGGGAAATATGCGGCTCTAGGTTTATGATTCCTACACTTCTCACATAATAGCGCTGTCGGGGAAGAATAGAAAGAATGTGTTAGTAGAAACAGGGGCATAGATTAATCGTATTTTCCTTGGGAAAGTTTCATGCTGAAGTTGCGATGAGGAACGGTGAGTGGAATAGCTAAAGCCGTATTTTATCATGTGACTTTTTTTATAGTCAACATGGCTGAACCAATGAGATTCCGCTTTGGACGTCCACACTTGCTCCACAAAACGGAATCTCACAATCTCATTGGTTCAGCCATGTTGACTATAAAAAGTCATATAATAAGATACGGCTTAATAATGCCTGGCATCCATTTCCTTATTCCCCATCATAACCATGAAACTTTCACAAGGTAAATACGGCTGTTGTTTGTTCTAGCATGAGCTATAGCTATGGAATGCGTGTGAGGAGAAGTTCAAAAGAGGGGAAATATGCGGCTCTAGGTTTATGATTCCTACACTTCTCACATCTGTTTCTGAAGCCGTCTTTAGTATTCATTAGGCCATGGCATATAGACAAAGCTCATGCTAAAACAATAATGATCTTTTTCTTTTTATTGCTACTTTAATAATCTTATTTTTACCCTAGGTAACATGTGTATTTGTAGGCAATTGATGAGATAAAAACATCCTACATTCGAAATTCAAAAACATTGAAGCTAAGAACAACATCTAGCATGCCATAAAAGGAAACGTGCCCTATAAAATAATGGGTACCTACTAAATACCTACGTTTATCAAAAATAAATGGAGCACTAAATACCTAAGTAAATAAAATTAACTAAAATAATATAAAAAGCTAAATAATTGGAATAAAAATGCTAAAACTAAAAATGAAATAATAGCAAACTTACCCAACGTGAATGTGAAATAAAAGAAACTAAAAACAAATAAAATGAAACATAATAAAATTAATAAAATAAAATTACAATATTGGAATAAAATAAAACATTACACTTGCTGAAAATAAAATAAAGTAAGAATAAAATTAGATAATGTATGTGACTAATGCCCGGGCCACAGTTTGAAATAATCCAATTACATGAGATATGGCTGGAACCAGTCTGAACTCAAACTTGGATTAAGCAATCTAATTGGCTAGACAATTCGAAATCAGCCAATGAGATTGCTTTTACATAAACCAAATTTAAACTTACATTTTCGTACAGCCCATGATTTGATTAATCTCAAAGTGGCTTCGGGTGTAAATATCTTGCAAAAAAGATATGATTGCACTGCAAATATTGTCACTACTGTGTATCATGCCTTCAAATCATGAGCTTGTTCAACCAAATTACAGAGGTGCTTCATACAACTAAATTTTAAAAACAACAAAAATATAATGAAACGAAAATTATCAAGCACAATAAAATTTGTCTATTTGAAAATCAAATAAATACCTACTCAACTGTACAGTGAACACGGCCTAATAGTAATACTAGATACATAATTCATATGCAACTAGTAAATTCATTAAAGAATAAGATATGTAAAAGAAATAGGTATGTATCTAATATTTCAAATTAAACATTCAAAATATCAATTTTTTTTTTACATATTTTGTACATTTTTCCCCAAAAATCAACCTAAGCAAATCCCGAACAAAATAGCATCTTCTTTTTCTTTTTGGATGTGTGACCGTCTGGAGAGGGAGATCTGAAAAACCAACACGTTAAACCAAATTAAACCAACGTTAAACCAGATTAACACATCAAAACCGAATTAAACACGGATAAACACAGCTCAAATGGAAATCAGTGCAAAGCACTTTATTCTCATGTGCTATGGGGGATTTGCGACTCAAAATGTTAAAGAATAGGAACCCCATTTATTGACTCGTCCGAGCCGCGATTGTTCTTCGGTTTCTTTTTGGCCTTCTGAAATTGAAGAGGACGGAAGAGGAAAATTGAATTTAAAAAAAGCCGTTTTTTTGTGTTATTATATCACATCTTTGGTGCTGACAGCAGCATTGTAGAATTTTCCAAGATCTCAATAATCCAGCGACCAGCGCCCAATGTTTACCTACCATGCTGGCACCGGTCGCTATGCCCATTTATAATACATCGCTATTCATTTTCCTCGCGAGGCTGAGTGGACCCCGCAACGGCCAGTCACGGAAATTGATTCCATTTGCATGATACAAATTTTTGGACCCCGCCGGGAATCGAACCCGGGTCTCCCGCATGCAAGGCGAGTGCAGTGACCACTACGCCATGGGAGCTGACTTTGTTGTATAGTTAGTATTAAGTAGTAATAATTATTGAGGTATAACTTACCTCCTGATGTTTGCTAGAGACAGACGTTGTCTTCTTCCGTTTGGATGACTTTGATTTCTGCCGGAAACTACCCTCCTCATCACTATAAAATAAAACAATATAAGTTTATTAATTAATTAATAATTACCAGCTTTTGATAAGTTCAACTGCCTTGAAAGCGCTAGGTCGGGTCGCGGGGTCGATTTCTCCAATCCCATCCTTTCTTCTTGGTTTTCGGGACGATAAAACCCTCCGTTGTTACAGTTTCTTCTATGAAACTTATTAAAATAAATAAATAAATCTAATAATGTTAACTTATGTGATTAATTTTTTCAGCTTATTGTTTCATTACAAATTTTAATCAGTAAGTAAATGGTTTCTTCAAATTAAGTTGATCCCAAGAGCAAGGTAAACCTGTACCCTTGGCAAATGGAGTGTGCCTGAAGGCATGTGATGTGTTCCAATCCACTTGATTCCTTTTCATTATATCCTACTGTTAATGTTCTATTACCAAATAAAGAAAGTATTTGTCAAAAAAATAATAAAAAAAAAAGTTGTCGGAAATCTTACCTTTCATCTTCAGAACTATCACTGGTGTTCACCTCTTTCTTCTTTCTCTTCTTTTTCTTTTTGGATGTGTGACCGTCTGGAGAGGGAGATCTGAAAAACCAACACGTTAAACCAAATTAAACCAACGTTAAACCAGTACTACTGAATTATCATAACAAACTAGTTAGTTCACCTCTATGTCTACGAAGTATAATAACGTCAAGTCAGACCACTTTCTCCCAAGTGTTGTAAAGAATAAACTACACTCTCCATTTAGAATGTATAGCAGACCAGTTTGTTCTACTATCTAATATTCTTAGGCCAGCCATACACTATCAGGTAGACTTGACAGGCGGACCTGATCAGGTGTACCTGTTAGGTCTACCTTGTGTGGTCTGTGTCGTAGCATGCCCATCCCGTAGTATGCCTCTCATCAGATGAGCGAGATACACTACTTCTCATTTTTTGTGCTGGGTCAACATGAGAACACCAGAAAGTAACCCGGTGAATCGGATTTTATGGAAGTGCATATTGCATATGCATTTGCATGTTTTGGCACTTTTTCGACGATTATGCATATAATAGAGAATTTCAGCATATAGTGCAGAATCCAATCCCTAGCCATTACTATTTTTTTTTAATATTACTGTTGTTATTACTATTATTTTTTTTTTTATTTTGATTGCAGGCATAGCGAGTTTGTTCACCGTATGTTCCAGTTTTGTGTTCAGCTCCACCGTTATCAATTTCCTTCGCGGCGACCTTTCCGACCTTAAGTAAGCATCTCTCTAAAGTTTAACAACCTAAGGCTAGCCACTCACTATCAAGTAGACCTAACAGGTACACCTGATCAGGTCCATCTGTCAGGTATACCTGATCAGGTCCATCTGTCAGGTCTACCTGATATCTCATGAGCACACACGCACTGTCAGATAGTTTATGTGCTCATCTGTATCAAACCTCTAAAGAAGCAACATTTCACTCAGAGGTTCTCTTTTTTTTAAAGAGGTTTGACAGAGGGAACTGTAACTGCTATGGTCTTATCGTCCCGAAATCGAAGAGAGAAAGAAAACAGGATAGGAGAAAGCCAACCGTTCAGAGGACGAACCTAATCCCTTCAGGATAAAATCCGCCCCGGTCGGGAATGAAACCCGCGGCCTAACGCTTGCATGGCAGACGCGCTACCAACCAAGCTAACTAGACTGGCTAAACGCTTTCGAAATATCAACAACAAAAATTTCTTTTCAGAGAAAAATTGAATATAATAATAACTTCAAATAATGACCGAGACCACAGTAAACGTTGATAAGTTAATATCCATTCCTGAGGACCCGGCCATACCAACCATGTTTTAAAATATGTGACAAAAAACTATGTTTAGACTAGAGATGAGTAAAGAGTGAGTGAGTTGTAAAAAATAACAGTTATTTTTTGTGAACTACTCAGTGACGTACTCAATCAATGAGTCAGATACTTTAACAACCGCTTTTTGGCGGTTTTCAGCTATACTGACTAAACGGTTAGAGATATTGTAAAAGTTACAATAGAAGAATACCGAAATAAGCATCATTCAATAGGATAAGGAAAGTCGTGTGGTGTTCACAAAAGATTTTTTTTTTTTTTTTCATTTTCAACAAACCAGTTTATTTTTTGATATTTTCAAGGAAATAAATATAAGTGGGCATGTTTTCCAAATTAATAAGTGAGAAAATATCAGCTTACTTCCTCATCTTTTCATATTAAAATGGTTTGTACTATCCAAATAAGGTTTCATCAAATGGTAATTAAACCTGCTTGAATATTAACCGTTTACTCACTCACTCACTTTTTTCACATCTCTAGTTTCAGAAATACGATTTCTTTTTTCAACTTAACATATAAACAGAAACAATTATGAAGCATAAAAATGGGATATGCTGGGAAATGGGGACTCACCTCTTTATTTCAGCGGAAACAGTCGTCCTCTCTCTCCACAGAGGGACGAGGTGTTTCGACTTTTTTAAATAAATCCGTCTCAAAAACTATTCCTAATTTAACGCTCAACGTGAAAAGAGAGAACAGAATAACACACACAATGTTTAATAGATGTAGAGGAAGCATCAAAGGACATTGTATTGTAGGGGGAGGGCACAAAACTTACTCCTAAAACTTGTGCGAAACTATCGAAGGGCACAATTTTTTTGTTTCCTACTCCTAAAAAGAGTACAAAGTTATGGGAAACTATCACTCTTTATCGATCAAGAATACAATGTAGAACTACTAAAGCCCTTAGTTATATGTATAGTAAAGTAAAACACTTGAAAAAAAAGAAAAAAAAGACTACACCCTCCCTATTTTTATCATGTTGGAATAGGACTGAAAAGTCCCTTCAACAATGCAGTTTATGAGACCTTGGTTAGACTAAGATCTCATAAACTTGTACAAAGGATTCCCTTGGTGATCCAACATGGTAATGCTATCTGCATGTTAGGTATGTACATTATCATTATCACAATACATGTCGATGTCAAAAAATCTAAAGCTGGGAAAATTTTGAACCTAGTTATGAGAGGTATGTATTCAAATTCTCAGAGAAATCATTTAGAAGAATACAGGACCTATTTCAATTGTTGAAAAAAAATTGAGATAATTAAATAAATATTGATGTAAAATATTTGAAAGAAAATGTACATATTTCTTTAATGTGATGGAGAAAAAAAAAACAATCATATTTCCTCTCTACATACGTATGACCTGTATTGTGCCAATATGATCTTAAAAGAAACATGTAAAATGTAATCTAAAACTGATAATCTAAGTGTTGAAATGCCTTGACAATGTAGCCTATAAATTAAACGTGTTTATTTTAGCTTACCTGCTCTTCTGTTTTTGTTTCTTGGATTTCTTCTTCTTGGACTTCTTGTTCTCGTGCTCATCAGAGGAACTGAAATCGAATAGAAAACAACCAATTAAATCTAAAATTTAAACCATGAATTATTTATCTGTGGTAAATTTGAGAGCCACGTCTTTTTAGAATTTTTGATACTAGTAAAGGAGGTCCTTCCTTTTAATAATTCTAATCTTTTACTAATTCTGTCAACTGTACATTTTTTTTTCCACTCCAATAATACCGACAATCGTAATGCTCTCTTAAAGTCGCTATTGAATTCAATTATCCTTACAAGGCTGAGTGCACCCCGTATTGTTGTTGGTGTTGTAGTTGTTGTTGTTATTGCTGTTGTTGTTGCTTTCTATTTTTTCACCCAGTGTTTTACCTATATCATTCAAAAATGTGTTCATAATATTTGATGCACAAAGCCAAAAAAAACTTCGAATCTGTCGGGCATCTAACCTAGGATCTCTGGTTGTGCCAGTCTTGTGTGATACCAACTTGACCAGACCACAGCCATGTCAAAAAATAATAAAAATAAAATGGTTTTTTTTTTTTTTTTTAATAGGAAGACACAGGGATTTACCAGTTATTTAATTTATTACTATAATTATGACTATTAAAATCAAATATAATTTTACTAAAAAATGAACTTAAGTGTTTAATGGAAGACAAAATTGCTTTTACCACAAAACGTATAATTAAATCGAAAAAAATAATTTAGATTAAAGACGCACTCGAGAAAGTACAGTTTAGAAACAAGGCAACATCTTTTTTTTTTTTTTAATAGGAAGACACAGGGATTTACCAGTTATTTAATTTATTACTATAATTATGACTATTAAAATCAAATATAATTGTACTAAAAAATGAACTTAGGTGTTTAATGGAAGACAAAATTGCTTTTACCTCAAAACGTATAATTAAATCGAAAAAAAATAATTTAGATTAAAGACGCACTCGAAAAAGTACAGTTTAGATTAGAAACAAGGCAACATATAAAATGGAAGACATTTGGAAAAAAGTACAAGTGAAAAGATCTATACTTTCACATGACAAAGTTTAAATAGTTATTTCACCATGTTCATAAAGTTCATAAAGCTTCCTGTTCGTAGCTCATTCATTAAAATATTCATTTCTAGCGCGCTTTTTTCTTCTTTTTCATGATCTATCTGGAATCTCGAGATGAAATATTTTCAATATTAAGGCAAGGAAGAAGCTTTATTCAGAACCATTTCATAACACAGTGTTCGTCAAGCTCTTGATATTTTCACTATTAAAGGCGATAATCTTTTGAATCCATAGAAAAGGCTTTCCGTCTTTTATAAAATGCAATATAAAAAGGTGCAAGATAGGCAGAGAGTACTCCCACAAGACTTTCGAGTTTTTAAAGCAAAGGTGTTCACATTTTCTTCGCACAAAAAAGATTCATCTATTTCGGATTTCGTATTACATTCTGAAAGATTTTAAGTTTCTTCAACGCTTTTTAAGGGCTTTTCGCTCACTTAGCTCTTCCACCCAACTGGGCTTTAACTTTCAACAACATTACAACTAGGTTCACATTCCAATCCTTTTTCGCTGAAGGAAGTTTGGGCACATTTTCCTGCCTTTTCCGTCAATCTTTTGTCCCGAAATCAACTTGGATGGGTAGGTATGCAGTATGCAGGTATCCATTTTCAGCAACAACGAAAAATGTCATTTTTTGTCAAGTATTCCCAAAAACACATTATTTTTTGTCAACTAACACCGACTCTTTTTTCTTTTCTCATGAAAAACGCACGGAACCGTTAAACAAAACTGAAAAGGTTAAGCTTTAGTGGTCTTTTCATGAATATTTAAAAAAAGGCTTAGGATGGATTTATTTATTTAATACTTCTACACTAACTAGCACAGTTTTAAATTTAATGAATCTTCAGATTCTTCACCTTTCCCAAAGCAAAACAATCAGCGAATACTGTAGGAAATAGTTCGATCAATAAATTAAATGTAGAGTCAAATAATCAATGGGATTTCAATTTCACAGGACATAAGCCAAAAAATGGAGTACTACGAATTCGATTAGTAAAATTAATAAAAATAAGACTGACAAATTTGCAGGGACAAGCGAAAAATAAATGTTGCAGGTACTACTACAAGTTTGTTTGGTATCTACGTGGCCGATAATATCGTCACAAACTGATGAAACATATCGACCAGGTACATCATATTGTACAGACCCTAGATATATTATGTTAGAGCAGAGATAAAAAACAATACAAACTATCGAGTAAGATATGACTCATTCAGGGTGTTTCAGACGGAGGATATACGATACGAACTTAGATAGTTTTTTTTTTCAAGAGGTTTGATAAAGGGAACTGTAACTGCTAGGTCTTATTGTCCCAAAAGCGAAGAAAGAAGGAGCACAGGATAGGAGAAAGCCAGCCGTTCCGAGACCGAACCTTGTTTGTTCAGAATAAAATCTGCCCCGGGCGGGAATCGAGCCTGTGACCTAGTGCTTACAAGGCTGATGCGTTCGTTACCCTCCAATCTAACTACTAACTAGGCTGGACTTGCATTCTTTTACATCCTCATCCTTGCAATTCGGGAAAAGGTGGGTCAGAAAATTTAAATACAGTTCCCCCATTATTACACTTATTTTCATACTCATACTTACACTGTAAAATACTTTGTCTAATTGTCAATGGAAAAAGGTGGGAACAGAACAGAAAACACTTGAGTGTCACTCCACTCCAATATATGTAGATAGGTACCTAGGCATAGATATGTACGTAGACTACCTAGGTATCTATAGATCCCTAGGTAGATGATAACTATTTCAGTTTCAAGGTCACTCATTTATCAAACCTATTACCTTACTTCATCTGGTTGATATTAAATAGTTATCACGCCTACATAGGTATCTGAATGATGTTGACTTTGAAAAATCACCAATAAGGGTTCAGTCATAAATGGCATGGTGCCACAGATGTGACAGTATTCTATGGTCATTATTGCTCAGTAGAACATGAACTGGGGCATCATATTTCCATTGTGGTCTTCTTCTTCTTCTTCTTCTTCTTCTTCTTCTTCTTCGAGGGGAGCGAAGGGTGGAAAGAGGGGGACGAAGCAGAGATGTAGGAGGTGGAAAGATAAAGAAGAAAGAGAGAGAGAGAGAGAGAGAGAGAGAGAGAGGGGGGGTAGATGAAGGGAGTGGGAGAGAGAAGGGTAGTTGTGAAGCAGAAGCACATAGACCAGGGAGCCCACATATGTGGCCGAGTGGTTAAGAGCACTGACTCTCGACCCGGAGGTACTGGGTTCGAATCCCGGTCGGAGCCGAATTTTTTTATCGAAATTTTCCTTTCAAAGGAAAATAAACGAATGAGGCAAAAGCGGTTCCGAGATACAAAAATATGTAATATTAATAAAAAAAATAGCAGGAAGTAGGATGGGAGAGTGAAAGATGAGAGTGTTATCCATGCATTGTATACAATTACATACCTTAAAGAGGCGTTATTCGTACACTATCGCAAGTATAGCACACCAAAGTTAAAAATTACTAAAGTGAGTAAAATACCGTACACTATCATTTGACATTATCGTACACAGCTTCCAGCATGTTGCGAATTCCCTGTTTAATCACCCGGGCCACTTCAATGTTGATCTTCAAAAAGTGGTACGCGCCATATAACCGTAGGGACCACGAGCCTATGCTGTTTGTAGCGGACCAGACATATTGTGCGATAAGCAAGCACCAGTGAAGTATGCGAATGATGAGTGACAACAGTTTTCGAAACATTGTTTATTATTATTCCGTAGGGACCACGAGCCTATGCTGTTTGTAGCGGACCAGACATATTGTGCGATAAGCAAGCACCAGTGAAGTATGCGAATGATGAGTAACAACAGTTTTCGAAACATTGTTTATTATTTTATTATTATTTTTTTTTCTAAATTTTACCCGAATTAAAAAAGGCTTAGAATTGATTTATCTATTTAATATTTTGCTCTAACTGGCACAGTTTTAATTTTAAGCTTTAGTGGTCTTTTCATGAATATTTAAAAAAAGGCTTAGGATGGATTTATTTATTTAATACTTCTACACTAACTAGCACAGTTTTAAATTTTCTAAATTTTACCCGAATTAAAAAAGGCTTAGAATTGATTTATCTATTTAATATTTTGCTCTAACTGGCACAGTTTTAATTTTAAACTTTAGCGGTCTTTTCATGAATATTGAAAAAAAGGCTTAGGATGGATTTATTTATTTAATACTTCTACACTAACAAGCACAGTTTTAATTTTAATGAATCTTCAGATTCTTCACCTTTCCCAAAGCAAAACAATCAGCGAATACTGTAGGAAATAGTTCGATCAATAAATTAAATGTAGAGTCAAATAATCAATGGGATTTCAATTTCACAGGACATAAGCCAAAAAATGGAGTACTACGAATTCGATTAGTAAAATTAATAAAAATAAGACTGACAAATTTGCAGGGACAAGCGAAAAATAAATGTTGCAGGTACTACTACAAGTTTGTTTGGTATCTACGTGGCCGATAATATCGTCACAAACTGATGAAACATATCGACCAGGTACATCATATTGTACAGACCCTAGGTAGAGTCAAATAATCAATGGGATTTCAATTTCACAGGACATAAGCCAAAAAATGGAGTACTACGAATTCGATTAGTAAAATTAATAAGACTGACAAATTTGCAGGGACGAGCGAAAAATAAATATAATAGGTACTACTACAGGTTTATTTGGTATCTACGTGGCCGATAATATCGTCACAAACTGATGAAATATATCGACCAGGTACATCATATGTACAGACCTACATATATTATGTTAGAGCAGAGATAAAAAACAATACAAGCTATCGAGTAAGAAATGACTCATTCAGGGTGTTTCAGACGGAGGATATACGATACGAACTTAGATAGTTTTTTTTTCAAGAGGTTTGATAAAGGGAACTGTAACTGCTAGGTCTTATTGTCCCAAAAGCGAAGAAAGAAGGAGCGCAGGATAGGAGAAAGCCAGTCGTTCCGAGACCGAACCTTGTTTGTTCAGAAAAAAATCTGCCCCGGGCGGGAATCGAGCCTGTGACCTAGTGCTTACAAGGCTGATGCGTTCGTTACCCTCCAATCTAACTACTAACTAAGCTGAACTTGCATTCTTTTACATCCTCATCTTTGCAATCCAGGAAAAGTTGGGTCAGAAAATTTAAATACAGTTCTCCCATTATTATACTTATTTTCATAATCATACTTACACTGTAAAATACTTTGTCTAATTGTCAATGGAAAAAGGTGGAAACAGAACAGAAAACACTTGAGTGTCACTCCAATATATATGTAGGTAGGTACCTAGGCATAGATATGTACCTAGGTAGGTATAAGTATGTATGTACCAGTACCTAGATATGTAAAGATATGTACTTAGGTACTAGGTATAGATCCCTAGGTAGATAATAACTATTTCAGTTTCAAGGTCACCCATTTATCAAACCTATCACCTTACTTCATCTAATTGATATTAAATAGTTATCACACCTACATAGGTATCTGAATGATGTTGACTTTGAAAAATCACCAATAAGGGTTCAGTCATAAATGGCATGGTGCCACAGATGTGACAGTATTCTATGGTCATTATTGCTCAGTAGAACATGAACTGAGGCATCATATTTCCATTATGGTCTTCTTCTTCTTCTTCTTCTTCTTCTTCTTCCTCTTCTTCCTCTTCTTCCTCTTCTTCTTCCTCTTCTTCTTCCTCTTCTTCTTCCTCTTCTTCTTCCTCTTCTTCTTCCTCTTCTTCTTCCTCTTCTTCTTCCTCTTCTTCTTCCTCTTCTTCTTCCTCTTCTTCTTCCTCTTCTTCTTCCTCTTCTTCTTCCTCTTCTTCTTCCTCTTCTTCTTCCTCTTCTTCTTCCTCTTCTTCTTCCTCTTCTTCTTCCTCTTCTTCTTCCTCTTCTTCTTCCTCTTCTTCTTC
>NW_007377479.1:20174-31266 GCF_000475195.1 Diaphorina citri | reverse complement strand
ATAATAATAATAATAATAATAATAATAATAATAATAATAATAATAATAATAATAATAATAATAATAATAATAATAATAATAATAATAATAATAATAATAATAATAATAATAATAATAATAATAATAATAATAATAATAATAATAATAATAATAATAATAATAATAATAATAATAATAATAATAATAATAATAATAATAATAATAATAATAATAATAATAATAATAATAATAATAATAATAATAATAATAATAATAATAATAATAATAATAATAATAATAATAATAATAATAATAATAATAATAATAATAAATGATAATGATAATGTAAATTAATTTTATGTTAATGATAAAAATGTATTTCTCTTGCATGACTCAGGTACGTATTGTACCCACATCGATAGCATTTTTTATGTAGATTACTTAGGTACGCACATTACAGTTTGAAATAATAATATAGGTACTTACTTACCTACCTACGTAATTATGTATTCTAGGTAGGTAGGTAATGTTTGTAGGCATAGGACGTATAGCTATAGTTCATCCAGATCAATGTGACAGCAATGAGTCATCAACCCAAAATGAAGGAACCAATCAGATTGCAGGAAATCCTTACATTGTTGCAATTCAGGTAAAGGTCTATTTTTGATAAACTCTCTCTTCTAAAATGCAGAGGTAGCTCTAAGTTCAGAGGTTGGATTCCAGAACAGGTAAGGTGGATATCGCCTTACCTGACTTTGTTACACTGTCGGAGGAAGCACTGTGCAATATAGCTTCCCCTTTTAGAGATTCTCTACTATTGCACATGTGACATGTTTGGCAACAATGCCTATTTTTTTGCTGTCACATTGATCTGGATACACTATAATAAATAACTATATTAAGGAGCGCGGTAGCTCTCCGCCCCGCCAATTCAAGAAAGTTTGACAGCGCTACTAGGGATTTTATACGCCATTCTACTTACTACTCAGTTCTCTCGTGAGATCGCGCGGCAGGCGTCGGCTGATGGGGGAAATGGCGGGAAGGCTTTTCGGCTCAGTCGGTGTTTGAAGGCAATGGGCGGGAGGCTTGGCGGTCCTGTTGTTTAGGATGCCCTTGCGGACGGGCGCCTCTCCCCCTCCTCCTTTTTCTCCCCCCACGGCCCCACGCTCTCGCTCACTCACCCCCTCACCGCATTTACTGATGTCGTCTGTGGAAAATGGGATTTTTCTTCAACAACAAAAATGGGGCTAGACAAATTAGTAGAGATTAATAAAAGATAGAAATTAATAAAAAAAATAGTCATAATGAAAATCGATAGGTAAGGAATGCGGGAATTATTTTATTTTATTGATTTTAACTCTGGTAAGAACCTATACGAATTCAGGGTTGAATCATAACTAAATGGGTAAAAGGCAGAGCGGACCAAGTCTAAAAAACGACTTTTTACTCTCCTCATTTTATAGGAAGGAAAGTAAGCTAATCAAGACATTGGTATGGAGTGTGGCGTTGTACGGTTCGGAAACTTGGACAATTGGAAAACGTGAGCAGGACAGGATTGAAGGATTCGAGATGTGGTGTTGGAGGAGAATGATGAAGAAGTGGACGGAGAGGATGAGCAACGATAGAGTTTTGGGTGAACAAAATTTGATGAACAAAGACAGATCTGGAAAATGCTACAAGATAGAAGACATAAATGGATAGGTTACCTTTACCGGCACAACGAATACATAATAATAATAATAAGTTTATTCTTTCTTTACAATATTCTTTACATGATTATTCTTCAACATCCCTGTAAGTACTTCTGTACTTTTAGGGACCCCTGTAAGTACTTCTGTACTTTTAGGGACCATAACTTCTTATTATTCTTGATTTAATTCATTTTTCATAGGTATTTCATTGTTATTTTGGGATTTTTGGAACGCATAATGTGGATTGCACTAACTTACGTTTTAGGCCCCAACAGCCTGTTAAGCCTATACAAATCATTTACTGATGTCATCTCTGGAAAATGGATTATTGGAACTCGTAATATATCCAGTCAGATAATTCGTAGGCGTTATTCGTTAATCGTGGCGAAGTGGCCCAGACGCTCACCTGGTAAAAAGGACGTGGGTCGATCCCAGCCGAGGCATAAAATTTTATCCTCACAAATTTGAGAATTTGACCACATAATAATGGAGCTCTAAGTTTTAGGTGGTAGAGGACGCCTCCGGCGTTAATCTCGCCTAGTGGTCTATTATTTATTATTATTATTATTCAGGGCAGTTCCCAGCCTAACCTAGCCGAAGCGTAGGGCCGATTCCAGCAGTTGGCTCTTCTTGCACCAGTTTTTTGTTTTTTTACAAGCAAGAATAATAGTTAGTTTTAACTATATACGGAATATCTAGTGGGCCCGTTGAGGAGCCCGGGGCAAAGGGAACCTCCTTGCGAACGTCCCTGCTCATCCTGAAGAGTTTTAACTAAATACGGAATATCTAGTCAATCTAGTGGGCCCGTTGAGGAGCCCGGGGCAAAGGGAACCTCCTTGCGAACGTCCCTGCTCATCCTGAAGGCCCAGCAACTCACTATCAGGTATCAGGTAGACCTGACAGGCGGACCTGATCAGGTGTACCTCTCAGGTCTACCTAATAGTGAGTGGCTGGCCCAAGAAGTATAATCTACAGTGTTTACTCACGTATTTTACGCGGTTTGATCAAGGGTTTGGACGACAAGGAGAGGTACAGATGGGATCGACTTTTGGTATCGTCTTAAATTCATGCAAAATATCGTGCAAGCATGCAAGTAATGCAAAAATAAAGACATACGAGTGAAAAGCATGCAAAAGAAGTGGGAAGAAGTGTTTCAAAAACCCGAAGATTTTTTCTTCCCTGTTATGGATTACACAGTCTGTAGCTGTACTGCCTACTGACCTAGTGTAATCTAGCTGTTAATAGCTACCGAAAACATGAAGGTCTATTTTTCTGGTTTTCATGTGTGTTCAGTGAAGTTTTGAGCTACCTAGGTAGATGTTAACTAAGCTAACACTTGGGTAGAGATACAAAACGATCTTACCAGCTTACCACTGAGAGTTAACACAGAGAGTTGAGGGTTTTCGTTGACGTCAACCATTTGATTTACACAGGCCAGTATTTCTTAAACTCTGGATTAACTTCTTTTTTTTTTGATAAAAAAGAAGGAGGTTTTAAAAGATTGTACCTCGGCACAGTTTTCGCATTACCTCAAGGCACATTCTTTTAGATCCATGCCTATCCAAAACGGAAAAGTCTGGTTGGAAAATTTCCGCTCTGGCCGGGATTCAAACCCCCTGTGGTAAGATCGGTCATAGATGTGCGATATTGATACAGGTTGTGGAAGCAGGGAAGCACTCTGGTGCTTGGTGAGTACTTACAGGAAGGATTTGCAGAGAACGTGATGCCTCCACATTCCCATTCCGTAGTCTTGCCGTCTTTGGAGGACACTTCAGACTCTAATAGCACCTCGTCAATGTAGTCTGGAGAGAGAAACAAGAAAATTTACTCTGGGATCAATGAGCAGAACCAGTGCGAACGCTACGGCCCCCCTCAGGCCCCCGTAACACATGACGAACTTGTCGACCCGCGTCAGTTTGTAGATTCGAAACTGGTTGACGATGGCCGTCAACAGTATTACACCTGTGGGGAAGAGTGAAAAGCGATGATAATTAAAAACAAAAACTTCGGTTTTGCTGTGTGAACACTGCAGACCACACAATCAGTTATTGCCTCAGATAGTTCTCTAGAACTTTTGAGTGTGTACCTAGATGTGTATTAAAAAAAAGGAACTGGCAAGGGGACGTTAAAGGTCTGGCTAGGGGACGTTAAAAAGAGAGAAGACTGGTGCCTAGCTGTGGAACTATAAACAGGGAGGAGAACAGCTAACAGCTAAACCTAACCAGCCTAACTAGCTGGCAGTTCTTCAAAGGGTTTCCTCTGCTTTTAAAGAACGAGCACAAGTCCCTACAATGATTGGCTGTGGTTCAGGACGAGTCAATTAAACATGGCTTGTTGGCTAGAGATCATTTAACGGACTGTTGAAGTTCCGATTACTGTTAATCAAAGAAAACAAGGAAATTGGAATGATATCGAGAGGGAGCAGAGATACAAGAATTGAAATTGGTGGAGTAGGTATCTATTATATTTATGACATACATTTCTGTCTAGTCAAGTCTAGTACGGGTGTCTACTGTCTACCTATGTATTAACGAAACGCGTGTAGAATGTAGATACCACCTTATCGTGTAGTAAATTAGCTAGAAAGTTTAAACCCGAGTCAACAAAAACTTATAGTTGACTTGTAAGATTTCCTGTTTGACTCCCCGTCTAAATGAGACTGCTTACACGTTCATATACATAAATATGTATAAGGTGCCTACACCCAACCTGTTTTGAAGCATACCCAAATATTTATAAGCTAGCGCTGTCAAATTTTCTTGACTTGGCGGGGCGGAGCGCTAACCCGCTCCCCAATAAGTATTGACATAAATACATACCTATAGGAGGAGGAAGAAAATGAAGAAGAAGGATATGAAAAGGACAAGGAAAAATAACAATAAGAAAAAGAAGAGGACGACGAAAAAGAGAAAGAAGGACCAAAGACGTTGAATTGTTGAAGAATGAAAATAATTGGGAAAGGATTGAATAGAAGAGAAAACAGTTAAATTATTTAAATGACGGCTTAAAATATAAGAAAAAGATAACGAACTTAAAACTAAGCCGCAAAATTAAAATAAAATCCAATCAACCTCATTTCCGATGCAAATAGAAAATCGAAAAAGTTCCCTCTGGGATTAGAAAATGATTGAGATTAATCGATAAGGTAAGAAATTAAATATGAGAAACACGTATGTAATTTACCTGACGTAAACTGTTTGGCGGATCCGTTCTGTTGAATTCCAGGAAACGTCACGTGACTCTGTTTACTACCGTCCTGGAAATGAGATTGTATCTCTGTATTAGTACATATATCAACCCCAACAAAGTTTCTTTAGATTCCTTTAGAGAAAAAAGAGTGTTTTACCCCCGTTTTTAATTCGTAACAATAAAACAACTGTTACATTAGACGCTTGTGGTGTGTGTTGTAGCATTCTCATCCCGTAGTATGTCTCTCATCAGATGGGCGAGAGACACAATGCTTCTCATTTAGGTGCTGGGTCAACACGAGAACACCAGAAAGTAACCCGTTGAAATATTTGCAATCGAAAAACGAGTGCAAATTTTGTCGATGGTCTCTGTATTAGTACATATCAACCCCAACAAAGTTTCTTTAGAGAAAAAAGAGTATTTTACCCCCGTTTTCAATTCGTAGGTAACAATAAAACAACTGTTACATTAGACGCTTGTGATGTGTGTTGTAGCATTCCCATCTCGTAGTATGTCTCTCATCAGATGGGCGAGGAGAGACACAATGCTTCTCATTTAGGTGCTGGGTCAACACGAGAACACCAGAAAGTAACCCGTTGAAATATTTGCAGTCGAAAAACGAGTGCAAATTTTGTCGATGGTGGGCATTGTATCACTGCTAAAAGGTTCTTAGTGACGAAGGTTTTACCCTCCGTTCGGTGACAAGCTGGCTAAAACAAGATACATACCTTGTTGAGTCGTTTACTTCGTCGATGGTGATGTTTCCTATCCGCCATAAGGCGACGACACATGTTCATGTGCAACTTATAATTGACCTGGGTAGACAAATCCCTGAAAATCTGCCAGGATTCGAACCCAAAACCCTCCAATCCACCGGCTAGGTTGATACATACCTTGTAAGAACAAGCGCAAGTCCTCACAATGGTTGACTGTGGTTCAGGACGATCCAATTAAACATGGCTAGAGACCATCACCGTGGTGTATGGCTCATAAAAGAGATATTTTCTCTATTAGTCATCACCTTTGGGCCATAGCTAAAGCCGGTACAACAACAACAACAACAACAACAACAAGATACATACCTTGTTGAGTCGTTTACTTCGTCGATGGTGATGTTTCCTATCCGCCATAAGGCGACGACACATGTTCATGTGCATTTTATAATTGACCTGGGTAGATAAATCCCTGAAAATCTGCCAGGATTCGAACCCAAAACCCTCCAATCCACCGGCTAGGTTGATACATACCTTGTAAGAACAAGCGCAAGAATTTTTGGAACGCATAATGTGGATTGCACTAACTTACGTTTTAGGCCCCAACAGCCCTGTTAAGCCTCTACAAATCATTTACTGATGTCATCTGTGGAAAATGGGATTATTGGAACTCGTAATATATCCAGTCAGATAATTCGTAGGCGTTATTCGTTAATCCGGCCTCGGTGGCGAAGTGGCCCAGACGCTCACCTGGTAAATAGGACGTGGGTCGATCCCAGCCGAGGCATAAAATTTTATCCTCACATATTTAAGAATTTGACCACATAATAATGGAGCTCTAAGTTTTAGGTGGTAGAGGACGCCTCCGGCGTTAATCTCGCCTAGTGGTCTATTATTTATTTTACTCTCCTCATTTTACAGGAAGGAAAGTAAGCTAATCAAGACATTGGTATGGAGTATGGCGTTGTACGGTTCGGAAACTTGGACAATTGGAAAACGTGAGCAGGACAAAATTGAACCATTCGAGATGTGGTGTTGGAGGAGAATGATGAAGATTAAGTGGACGGAGAGGATGAGCAACGAGAGAGTTTTGGAATTGGTTGGTGAACAAAGACAGATCTGGAAAATGCTACAAGATAGAAGACATAAATGGATAGGCCAGGGCAGTTCCCAGCCTAACCTAGCCGAAGCGTAGGGCCGATTCCAGCAGTTGGCCTTTCTTGCACCAGTTTTTCGTTTTTTTTACAAGCAAGAATAATAGGTAGTTTTAACTATATACGGAATAGCTAGTGGGCCCGTTGAGGAGCCCGGGGCAAAGGGAGCCTCCTATCAGGTATCAGGTAGACCTGACAGGCGGACCTGATCAGGTGTACCTCTCAGGTCTACCTAATAGTGAGTGGCTGGCCCAAGAAGTATAATCTACAGTATTTACTCACGTATTTTACGCGGTTTGATCAAGGGTTTGGACGACAAGGAGAGGTACAGATGGGATCGACTCTTGGTATCGTCTTAAATTCATGCAAAATATCGTCTTAAATTCATGCAAGCATGCAAGTAATGCAAAAATAAAGACATACGAGTGAAAATCATGCAAAAGAAGTGGGAAGAAGTGTTTCAAAAATCCGAAGATTTGGTTTCGTCTTAAATTCATGCAAAATGTCGTGCAAGCATGCAAGTAATGCAAAAATAAAGACATACGAGTGAAAATCATGCAAAAGAAGTGGGAAGAAGTGTTTCAAAAATCCGAAGACTACAACAACAAGATACATACCTTGTTGAGTCGTTTACTTCGTCGATGGTGATGTTTCCTATCCGCCATAAGGCGACGACACATGTTCATGTGCATTTTATAATTGACCTGGGTAGATAAATCCCTGAAAATCTGCCAGGATTCGAACCCAAAACCCTCCAATCCACCGGCTAGGTTGATACATACCTTGTAAGAACAAGCGCAAGTCCTCACAATGGTTGACTGTGGTTCAGGACGATCCAATTAAACATGGCTAGAGACCATCACCGTGGTGTATGGCTCATAAAAGAGATATTTTCTCTATTAGTCATCACCTTTGGGCCATAGCTAAAGCCGCTACAACAACAAGATACATACCTTGTTGAGTCGTTTACTTCGTCGATGGTGATGTTTCCTATCCGCCATAAGAACCCTAAGATTTTTTCTTCCCTGTTATGGATTACACAGTCTGTAGCTGTACTGCCTACTGGCCTAGTGTAATCTAGCTGTTAATAACAACCGAAAACATGAAGGTCGATTTTTCTGGTTTTCATGTGTGTTCAGTGAAGTTTTGAGCTACCTAGGTAGATGTTAACTAAGCTAACACTTGGGTAGAGATACAAAAGTTTATACTGTTGCGAGTTTGTAAACGTAATTGAAGTTCTTTGGCGTGGTATGTGTGATTGTACTGTGTCTCCCAAAAAAGTACCTTCTGCTTAGTGAATTAAAACAAAAGTACAAAAAAGCACTAGATCTACGACCTTATCTATTAAGAAATGAAATGACGTGACGGTGGGAAAACAGATGATTTATACATATAGGAGGGACACCTAGGAAGTTTCTAACTAAGATAATGATAATCTATTCAGCAGCGGTTCTCAACCTTTTTTTAGCCCGCATACCAGCGTGGTATGTGTGATTGTACTGTGTCTCCCAAAAAATTACCTTCTGCTTAGTTTTTTTTTATTTGTATTTATACCTTCTGCTTAGAGAATTAAACCAAAAGTACAAAAAAGCACTAGATCTACGACCTTATCTATTAAGAAATGAAATGACGTGACGGTGGGAAAACAGATGATTTATATAGGAGGGACACCTAGGAAGTTTCTAACTAAGATAATGATAATCTATTCAGCAGCGGTTCTCAACCTTTTTTTAGCCCGCATACCCCTTGGGTACCCGAATTTAATCTCAGGGACCCCCGTCACCATCATATTGAGTACCGGGTACCCATACCTAGGTCGATGTGTACCATTACTACTAAGTTTTATACGCAGTCAGAGCTTTTTGAAAAATATCAGTAGATACTTCAATACCTTGAGGTCAAAATTTAGTACTTTTTGGACCGTACTGCACTGATTAGCCGTGAAAATTCAAAATTTGCATTTGTCCATCATTACAATTTTTTTTTTTTCCTTTGTCCTCGGAGGGTCTCTCGCGTACCCCCGGTTGAGAATAGCTGATCTATTGAATGATGACATTGATGACTAACCCGCATACCCCTTGGGTACCCGAATTTAATCTCAGGGACCCCCGTCACCATCATATTGAGTACCGGGTACTCATACCTAGGTTGATGTGTACCATTACTACTAAGTTCTATACGCAGTCAGAGCTTTTTGGAAAAATATCAGTACATATGTACTTCAATACCTTGAGGTCAAAATTTAGTACTTTTTTGGACCGTACTGCACTGATTAGCCGTGAAAATTCAAAATTTGCGTTTGTCCATCATTACAATTTTTTTTTGCCTGTGCCCTCGGAGGGTCTCTCGCGTACCCCCGGTTGAGAATAGCTGATCTATTGAATGATGACATTGATGACTAAATCATTAAATTAAATGATGAATTGGTGACAGATTGAAACTAAAGCTACTCTATCCCCCTACCATCTCGTCGTCTCCAGGGCAACGAGCATTCGGCAACAGTCGGAACGTTTCGGTAATCTCCGCCAGTACTCGATCCGTTGCTTCAGTGATTCCCAAACTGGGGTCCGCGGCGCCCGGGAGGGCCGTGAAGGACTTCGCGACTCCCGGGAAGATCACATACAATATAACAAAGGGGCCACATAGGAAAAAAGTTTTGGAAGCGCTGATCTAATTAATTTATTGGCCAGGACCACAACCAGAGTTTAAACTTTGAGTTGTAATCTTTCAATAAGATTGGCTAAAAGGTTTGAAATCAACCAATCAGATTGCTTGACCCAAAAGTTAAACTTTATTTAAGTTAAAATTCTCATTGGCCAGCCTAGTTAGCTTGTTAACTGTTAAACCAATGTTTGTGTCCAAAAGAACGTCACACTTAAGTGGTCTCTTTTGTCCAGTGTCTGAAAGTAGGGGGTGGGGCACAACACAAACAAGGGGCAATGGGGGGGCAAAATGCTGCGGACAGCAAAAACGTCTCTCACAGAGGGCTTAACATGCGACCTTTAAAGCTGTGTCAGGCCAGTCACTCACTATCAGGTAGGCCTGATCAGGTCTACCTGATAGTGTATGTGCTCATCTGGTATCAGGTAGACCTGACAGACGGACCTTTTCAGCCGTACATGTCAGGTCTACCTGATAGTGAGTGGCTGGCCTCACACATAGTCGACAGTCGACAGCCGTCGATCGAAGAGGTGAATCATTGTTGTCGAGGCGGGGTGTATGGTTTCAGTCGACATCGATAGAGTCGATCTACGCGACGGTCGTCGACTATGTGTGTACACACCTTAAGCCAATTTGCCCACGGGTCATAATCGATCCGAAAGAAATGAGTCGGCCTAGTTAGCTTGGAGAGTGGAGCGCCCGCCTTGTAAGCGCTAGGTCGCGGGTTAGATTCCCGCCCAGGGTGGATATTATCCTAAACAATGTTTATTCTCAGAACAGGTGGTTTTCTTCTACCAGTATAGTAGGTATTTTAAATTTAAAACTGGTGTTGTGTGAAATGAGGTCTGTACAGTGAGTGCAATGTGAAGAACTTGTAGTATAGATACTGTAGATAGTGATGCACCTATAAGTAATATTAAAACCAAACTCACAATGAAGTTTTCATATCGCACATCTAATGGAAGAACGTAATTTGAGGTTTTATAGAGGGAACTATAACAGCTAAGGTCTTATCGTTCCAAAAGCGAACAGAGAAGGAAGACAGGATAGAAAAAAGTCAGCCGTTCCGAGAACAAACCTCATCCGTTCAGGATAAAATCCGCCCCGGACGGGAATCGAACCCGCGGCCTAGCGCTTACGGCAGACGCGCTACCAACCAAGCTAACTAGGTTGGCTGACGATTAACATTGGACTCTCAGATCCATTGGTTTTTCGTGATTTCAAATAGGGATAAAGATAATTTTCGAAAAAAAATGAAGAAGTTACGTTATTTATTTATTATTATTATTATTTTTAAGAGGTTTGACAGAGGGTAACTGCTATGGTCTTATCGTCCCGAAATCGAAGAGAGAAGGAAGACAGGATAGGAGAAACCCAGCCGTTCCGAGAACGAACATTATCCCATCAGGATAAAATCCGCCCCGGGCGGGAATCGAACCCGCAGCCCAGCGCTTACAAGGCAGACGCACTACCAACTAAGCTAACTAGGCTGACTTTTTTTTTCTACTTTTAATTCCATATTTATTTTAGTAAATTAGTAAGACACAGTTTTAATTAGTACATACGAGTAATATACGAATTTGTCTTTCTACAAGCAGGACTCCCACCCTCTCTTTCTCTTCCTATTTGTTAGGAGGTAAAAGATGCAGAGAAGGAAAACTTGAAGAGAGAAGTATACCTACGTATAAAAGGGTAGGTATAAGAA
>NW_007377479.1:5000-20146 GCF_000475195.1 Diaphorina citri | reverse complement strand
AGTTTTCGAAAAAATGAAGAAGTTAGGTTATTCCATTACTGGCCGATCTTACCAGCTTACCACTGAGAGTTAACACAGAGAGTTGAGGGTTTTCGTTGACGTCAACCATTTGATTTACACAGGCCAGTATTTCTTAAACTCTGGATTAACTTCTTTTTTTTTTGATAAAAAAGAAGGAGGTTTTAAAAGATTGTACCTCGGCACAGTTTTCGCATTACCTCAAGGCACATTCTTTTAGATCCATGCCTATCCAAAACGGAAAAGTCTGGTTGGAAAATTTCCGCTCTGGCCGGGATTCAAACCCCCTGTGGTAAGATCGGTCATAGATGTGCGATATTGATACAGGTTGTGGAAGCAGGGAAGCACTCTGGTGCTTGGTGAGTACTTACAGGAAGGATTTGCAGAGAACGTGATGCCTCCACATTCCCATTCCGTAGTCTTGCCGTCTTTGGAGGACACTTCAGACTCTAATAGCACCTCGTCAATGTAGTCTGGAGAGAGAAACAAGAAAATTTACTCACGAAATGCCCAAAATTCGAGCTGCTAAAGCGGTCTTCTTCGCCGTCTTTTCCCGCTTTACGCCGTCTTTTCCCGCTCAAGCAGGGTCAACGTTTTTAGTCAGTCTATTCCAAGTCGCTCGGTCTTGTGCCCTTGCTGCTGTCACACACTTCTCTCGCATATCCTCTATGACACAATTTCTCCACGTTTTCGAGCTTCTAAAACGGTAAAGCATAAAATTGAAGGTAGCCTCCGTGGCCGAGTGGGTATCACACTAAGCTTGCACGCCGGAAGTCCCGGGTTCGATTTCTGGCGGGATCGAAGTTTTTTTGGCTCTGTGCTTGAAGTCCGGGGTGCACTCAGCCCCGTGAGGACAATTGATGAGTAGCTACTTCAATCGAGTAGCGACCAGTGGCAGCATTACCAGTGTAAAAAGATTATTGAAATATTAGGATAAAAAAAGAAGGAGGTTTTAAAAGATTGTACCTCGGCACAGCTTTCGCATTACCTCAAGGCACATTCTTTTAGATCCATGCCTAACCAAAACGGAAAAGTCTGGTTGGAAAATTTCCGCTCTGGCCGGAATTCGAACCCCCTGTGGTAAGATCGTTCATAGATGTGCGATATTGATACAGGTTGTGGAAGCACACTGGTACTTGGTGGTGAGTACTTACAGGAAGGATTTGCAGAGAACGTGATGCCTCCACATTCCCATTCCGTAGTCTTGCCGTCTTTGGAGGACACTTCAGACTCTAATAGCACCTCGTCAATGTAGTCTGGAGAGAGAAACAAGATTTACTGACGAAATGCCCGAAATTCGAGCTGCTAAAGCGGTCTTCTTCTTCTTCTTCTTCTTCTTCTTCTTCTTCTTTTACGCCGTCTTTTCCCGCTCAAGCAGGGTCAACGTTTTTAGTCAGTCTATTCCAAGTCGCTCGGTCTTGTGCCCTTGCTACTGTCACTCACTTCTCTCGCATATCCTCTATGACACAATTTCTCCACGTTTTCGAGCTGCTAAAACGGTAAAGCATAAAATTGAAGGTAGCCTCCGTGGCCGAGTGGGTATCACACTAAGCTTGCACGCCGGAAGTCCCAGGTTCGATTTCTGGCGGGATCGAAGTTTTTTTTTTGGCTTTGTGCTTGAAGTTCGGGGTGCACTTAGCCCCGTGAGGACAATTGATGAGTAGCTACTTCAATCGAGTAGCGACCAGTGGCAGCATTACCAGTGTAAAAAGATTATTGAAATATGGAAATTTGATTGCAAAGGAGGCACTTAGTAATGTTGTGACATCCACTAAAGTTGTGAAAAATCTCTGCTTCACCACAAAGAATTTGAGATTAATCGATAAGGTAAGAAATTAAATATGAGAAACACGTATGTAATTTACCTGACGTAAACTGTTTGGCGGATCCGTTCTGTTGAATTCCAGGAAACGTCACGTGACTCTGTTTACTACCGTCCTGGAAATGAGATTGTATCTCTGTATTAGTACATATATCAACCCCAACAAAGTTTCTTTAGATTCCTTTAGAGAAAAAAGAGTGTTTTACCCCCGTTTTTAATTCGTAACAATAAAACAACTGTTACATTAGACGCTTGTGGTGTGTGTTGTAGCATTCCCATCTCGTAGTATGTCTCTCATCAGATGGGGGAGGAGAGACACAATGCTTCTCATTTAGGTGCTGGGTCGACACGAGAACACCAGAAAGTAACCCGTTGAAATATTTGCAATCGAAAAATTTTTTTTTTTTTTCAAGCGGTTTGATAGAGGGAACTGTAACTGCTAAATTCTTACCGCCCCGAAAGTGAAAAGAGAAGGAAGACAGGATAGGAGAGAGCCAGCCATTCCGAGAACGAACCTTATCCGTTCAGGATAAAATCCGCCCCGGGTGGGAATCGAACCCGCGGCCTAGCGCTTACAAGTCAGACGTGCTACCCTCCAAACTAGACTGGCAAATAAATAAAAATGATCCGAAAAATGATGGGTATATTTGGTAAAGTGTCCAAATTAATATCTTACCCTCTTCTGCGGCATACACAGTTCTTCGGAAAGAAGATGATGGATCTTCGCATCCGTGAGGTCTTTCTTGGACGGGTTGTAGTCCAACTCTTGCAGATCTATATTCCACGTACTCGTGTTGTCCAGCTGAGTCAGACTAGAACTGTGGAATTGAATAGAATTAGGAATTAGATAATAGAATAGAATATACATACTCTGTTTATACTGCCAGAATGGGAGTCAGCTCCCACGGCGTAGTGGTCACTGCGCTCGCCTTACACGCGGGAGACCCTCTGGAACTCAGTTCCCTTTAACATCTTTCGTCCTCCCTTTTCCCTCCCATTATAAAGAGGATATATTCTATTTTATTTTAAAGGTAGACGTAGAAACACACATCCATTACGTCAAATCACGTGACGTGATAGTAGTGTGGCTGACCGGGATTACCTACAAAACTTTAAAGTACATATGTACTATGGGAAAACTTTGAACTACATCTTTCTGACTCCCCATGACTCCACGACCTTCATGTGACGTGACGTGATGGTAGTGTGTTTCTACCTTAACTTTAGCGGCTTACCTTCCGTTCAAATGGCCCGTGGTATAGTTGCGGAAGATCGCGCTCATCGAGTCCGTTCCCGTAATGCTGCCTCCGCCTATTGTTGACGCATTCCGCCTCATAAACTCCATCGCATCCTTCATCGCCAATTTCGAATAGGTTTCGAGGATCTTCGGTTCTGCCCCTTGTTGGTGATCCCGCAACAGATACGGTCGGATAAACCGGTTGTCGAACCGTTTGAACCGGTCGCGCACGTGGTGGTTGCCATGACGACCGAGGATGTCCTCGATCCCCGCCATCACGTGATCCATCAGCTGTGAATGGGAAAACTTTGAACTACATCTTTCTGGCTCCCCATGACTTCACGACCTTCATGTGACGTGACGTGATGGTAGTGTGTTTCTACCTTAACTTTAGCGGCTTACCTTCCGTTCAAATGACCCGTGGTATAGTTGCGGAAGATCGCACTCATCGAGTCCGTTCCCGTAATGCTGCCTCCGCCTATTGTTGACGCATTCCGCCTCATAAACTCCATCGCATCCTTCATCGCCAATTTCGAATAGGTTTCGAGGATCTTCGGTTCTGCCCCTTGTTGGTGATCCCGCAACAGATACGGTCGGATAAACCGGTTGTCAAACCGTTTGAACCGGTCGCGCACGTGGTGGTTGCCATGACGACCGAGGATGTCCTCGATCCCCGCCATCACGTGATCCATCAGCTGTGGAATAGAATATAGAATATTTGTTTTATTTGCACATATAATACATGGTAGTACATCGTACAATGGTCGATTTCTAAACTAAGTGCCAAAAATTTTAAGATCATATAAAGCTGTGGAAGAAGGAAGACGTGAGAGAATGTCTTAAAGGGGTGACCCAAGTAACCACAAGTTACGAAGGGTTTATCATGCTTCAAAGGAGCACAGGTGGTTGTCTGCGTGGTACGGTGGTACAAAGGTCTCATGATGGTTGACTGCGGTTCGGGACGGGCCAAGTAATCTTGGCAAGAGACCATCAACCTCTGGCTATCTCGCGTGCTCCCGTCCCCGTCTCTTCTCCTACCTCCAGACCCAAGGTCCACCGCACTAACCACTACACCACTGACGTTGGTAGACGCTGTGGGTAACGTATGGAAAGCGCTAAAAAGCGGGACAATAAAGTCATAAATTATGTATCTAGGACGAGGAATATAACAAGGATATACTGGTCGGAAATTTGATGAGCTTGCTGTCATATACAGGGTCTGCCTAGGGGACTTAGAACAGGGACCAGCTTAGTCTGCCTGAGGGACTTTGAACTTAGCCTGCCTGGGGGACTTTAAACAGGGAGGATACCGGCCTGAAATAAATAGCAAAGGTTGAGTGCAAAGGGTATCCACTCGTAGAATATTTGTTTTATTTGCACATATAATACATGGTAGTACATCGTACAATGGTCGATTTCTAAACCAAGTGCCAAAAATTTTAAGATCATATAAAGCTGTGGAAGAAGGAAGACGTGAGAGAATGTCTTAAAGGGGTGACCCAAGTAACCACAATAGGATTTTGTCCGGGTAGAACCCAGATAGAATTTGGGTAGAAAAGAGAATAGGATCGGATTATGAGAGAACCTCCGTGGGTGGTTCCCGTTAGGGTAGAAGTATTTTCCCCTCTGTGCTTGGGGTGCAATTACCCAGCCTCATGAAGACAACTGAGTAGCTAGCTACTTTGATCGAGCAGCGACCAGAGGCATTACCAATGTGAAAATATTAGTGGAAAATGGGAATTGCAAATGAGGCACTTTTGTGAGTTTTATGTATTATATTAAGGCGGTCTCTTCTTGATCCCTTGTGTGCCGCGTCCATTTCTGTTTAGGACTATTGCACTGCAAATGAGGCACTTGGTAATGCTAATATATACACAAATATTGTGATAAGACTCTAGTTTAGGTACCACAAAGGGGTACCTATCTACCTATTTCATGATTTGACAGTACTTACTCTTTCGTGTATTCTCTCATTCATACTTGGCTTTCGCCTCTCTGCGGTTTTTACATTTAGAATCTTAACTAAAGGCTTAATGGTGATTCCCTGAAACAAACATAGAATGGAATTGGGCATTGATGGATAGAACTGATTCCACCTGGTGTAGCCATTCCTGGGTCTACTGGATGAAGACATTGACGTGGAGGATTTTTAACAAAAGGAGGCTTATTGTATGGTCAACCAGCAGCCACAGCATGTTAAATGTACCAGTTCTCGAGGGATCACTGAAGCCAAGCAACGTTGTGAATGGTTGGTACCCGGACCCGGATGGGTGACCATTTGGGCTTTTCCAGGGGCCCACTCAGAAGGGTGAGGTTAAAACCCACCCAGATGACAGCATGAGTAATAGGTAACAAAAGGAGGCTTAGCTACAACATAATCGATTCATTGCGTACCTGTCTTTCTTGTATGGTCAACCAGCAGTCACAGCATGTTAAATGTACCAGTTCTCGAGGGATCACTGAAGCCAAGCAACGTTGTGTATGGTTGGTACCCGGATGGGTGACCATTTGGGCTTTTCCAGGGGCCCACTCAGAAGGGTGAGGTTAAAACCCACCCAGATGACAGCATGGGTAATAGGTAGTTTGGTAGGTACGTTGGTAGCGCGTCTGCCTTGTAAGCGCTAGGTCGCGGGTTTGATTCCCGCCCGAAGCGAACTTTAGATTCACCTCTTCACCTCGTCAATGGACGAGGTCGACTATGCGTGTACACAGCTTTACGTTACATAGGAACTTACTTGGAAGAACACTGTGAAGTAAATGACAGCTATGGTCGTCGTGACGAACATTGGCGGGGGACTTTGAACGGGGACCAGCTTAGTCTGTCTGAGGGACTTTGAACTTGGTCTGCCTGATTGACTTCAAACTTAGCCTGCCTGGGGAACTTTAAACAGGGAGGATACCGGCCTGAAATAAATAGCAAAGGTTGAGTGCAAAGGGTATCCACTCGTAAAAAATTTGTAGCCAAAACCAAATATCAGACCAAAGCAATCAGGGCTGATAGAGAGGCTGAAGAAAAACGTCGACCCGGGCCCGGGGTGCGAAAGTCAAGGGAACGCTAATTTTGTGATAGAGCACCTGGGAAGAAAGACCATTACTACCTATTGGTAAAAGCTGGGGGCTGGCTGGAAGACCATAAACGGAGAGCAGATCAGCAGACCAGTGTCTTGCTGTGGGACTATAAATAGGGATCAGAGCAGCCAAACCCTAACCAGCCTGGCTAGGTGGAGATTACGAAGGGTTTATCATGCTTCAAAGGAGCACAGGTGGTTGTCTGCGTGGTACGGTGGTACGAAGGTCTCATGATGGTTGACTGCGGTTCGGGACGGGCCAAGTAATCTTGGCAAGAGACCATCAACCTCTGGCTATCTCGGGCCTGGCTAGGTGGAGGTTACGAAGGGTTTATCATGCTTCAAAGGAGCACAGGTGGTTGTCTGCGTGGTAGGGTGGTACGAAGGTCTCATGATGGTTGACTGCGGTTCGGGACGGGCCAAGTAATCTTGGCAAGAGACCATCAACCTCTGGCTATCTCGCGTGCTCCCGTCTCTTCTCCTACCTCCAGACCCAAAGTCCACCGCGCTAACCACTACACCACTGACGTTGGTAGACGCTGTGGGTAGCGTATGGAAAGCGCTAAAAAGCGGGACATTAAAGTCATAAATTATGTATCTAGGACGAGGAATATAACAAGGATATACTGGTTGGAAATTTGATGAGCTTGCTGTCATATACAGGGTCTGCCTGGGGGACTTTGAACGGGGACCAGCTTAGTCTGCCTGATTGACTTTAAACTTAGCCTGCCTGGGGGACTTTAAACAGGGAGGATACCGGCCTGAAATAAATAGCAAAGGTTGAGTGCAAAGGGTATCCACTCGTAAAAATTGTAGCCAAAACCAAATGTCAGCCTAAAAGCAATCACCCTAGGGCTAAAGGACATGGAAAAATAACAATAAGACAAAGAAGAGGACGAGGAAAAAGAGAAAGAAGGACCAAAGACGTTGAACTGTTGAAGAATGAAAATAATTGGGAAAGGAATAGAATAGAAAACAGTAAAATTATTTAAATGACGGCTTAAAATATAAGAAAAAGATAACGAACTTAAAACCAAGCCGCAAAATTAAAATAAAATCCAATCAACCTCATTTCCGATGCAAATAGAAAATCGAAAAAGTTCCCTCTGGGATTAGAAAATGAAATTGAATAAAATACAGAATCTGGAAGAAGAAGCTTCACTGAATACATTTTCTATGTATAATATTTATTTTCTATTAAATTGAAATTAAAAAGCTCGTCTCCTTAAAATGAAGACCGGAAATTTAAGTCTGTCACCTCCCAGGGCTGTTGGGTTGTCGATTTTAAAATGGGTGTTTGATGGGAAAAAAGGGTCGGATGATCTGCCTTATAAGCGCTGGGCCGCGGGTTCGATTTCCGCCCCGGGCGGATTTTATGCTAAACCGATAATGTTCGTTCTCGGTAGGGTTGGTTTTCTCATATCCTGCCTTCCTTCTCTCTTTGATTGCGGGATGATGAGACCTTAGCAGTTATAGTTCCCTCTATCAAACCTCAAAAAAACATTTCATGTACCTATTGTAACATTTCAGTTATTGCTGTGTTTTGGATACATTTTCTCAAATACAGTGTTGAAATTATGATTAAAAAAAAAAAAAAAAAAAGTCGAATGGACATTTTCTCAAATACAGTGTTGAAATTATGATTAAAAAAAAAAAAAAAAAAGTCGAATGGTATAGAGAGTGACTGAGGAATTACGAATATACCTACACAGAGACTTTGTTCAAAGGCTTAAAACTCATTGAGTTGATACTTAGTATTTACTTCGTTCGATTCCCCTTTTAGTGAATTTTTTCCCAATTTTATTTGAGGATCTGCGTTACTTACCTAAAGTTCTATACAAGCTACAAAAGAAAATGGTCAATATCACAAAGGCTGTGTTCCACACATGGGCGCGCTGTCCGGTATCCTGTCCATATCTCTCGGTACCTGCCTGGCCATCCTATGTGTCCTGTACGCCTGTATGTTCCGCCATGTGGTGCATGAGACCTGGCCCCCGCCCAGACCCACTGGCCCCGCCAAACCCAAACCCCAGCCTAGTGCGGACAAAACTAAGTGAGGCGCGAGACCAAAGCCTGGCCCCGCCAAACCCAAACCACAGCCTAGCACGGACAAAACCAAGTGAGGCGGGAGACCAAAGCCTGGCCCCGCCAAACCCAAACCACAGCCTAGCACGGACAAAACTAAGTGAGGCGGGAGACCAAAGCCTGGCCCCGCCAAACTCAAACCACAGCCTAGCACGGAAAAAACTAAGTGACTGCCTTGCCATCCTATGTGTCCTGTACGCCAGTATGTTCCGCCATGTGGGTGCATGAGACCTGGCTCCGCCTTGACCAACCGGGCCCGCCAAACCCAAACCCCAGTCCAGTACGGACAAAACTAAGTGAGGCGGGAGGAAGCAATGAATAGGGTCAAGTACAGTCAAAACTAAGTGAGATGGGGGATGAATAGGCTCGAGTACAGTCAAAACTGAGACGAGAAGGGAGATGAATACAATGGCCTCGAATACCTACGTGAGACCTGGCCAAACAAACGCTCGGTCCCCGCCAAACCGAAACCCTAGCCTAGCTGGGACAAAACTAAGTGAGGCGAGAGAAGGAGGTGAATAGGCTCAAGTACATCAGAATAAAGATATGGAACTGTGTGGGGTCCCGAAAAAGTATACATGTACCAGATGTACCTATTGCACAGAATTTAAATTGTATGAAAGCCTGTAATTAACAGTAGGTATGCAATGTGCTACACAAGTGACTATGAGATTTGAAAAAAAGACAAATAAAAACAAAAAACTTACCAATTGACAGCGTGTTGAAAATCGTCCCGATGACGGCGAACAGCAGAATCGTTCCCAGATGATCGAAAAAGAGACGGTTCGGCATGAAATAGCCTGCGTCAAGTATAATAGGCGGGAGCATGTAGAGAAAGAACGTGTCCGGGGTGAGGGGGTGGATGTGTATGTTGGTGGTGAGGAAGAGAAGAACGCCGATGACCACGCCGACGAAAATGAGCAGGCAGGACTCCGGGAAGATCTGGTTGAGACGCGGCGTCATGTGGAACCCTGGAACATAGACATATGCCGCCAAATATATTAAGGCCAGCCACTCACTATCAGGTAGACCTGATCAGGTGTCAGGTATAGAGTCAGTTCTAGGCCATATAAGAGCAACCTCCGTGGCCGAGTTAATATCGCGGTATCACACTAGGTTTGCACTCCGGAGGTGGACACATAATACAGAGCACAAAATGCCAGGAAGGCCCGTGCAGCAAGGGTCCCATTAGAAGTGGTTAAGCCCCACCCTACTCTACTTGAAGCAGAGGTTTAAATGAGGGAACTTTCATGACTTAAAATCCAAGAGAATGAGGACAAGATAGGAGATTAGGAGATACAGCCAGTCACTCCGAGAACGAGCTTTATCTGTTAAGGATAAAGGTCGTCCCCCCAGGGGGGAACGGACCCTCGACCAGGCGCTTACCAGGCAGGCGTCCTACACCAACCAAAACTAGACTGGCTCACAAAGAGTTTTGGACTAGCTTCAGGATCAGTTTTCTCTCTCTCTCTCTCTCTCTCTCTCTTGGATTATTTGATTTCATGTGGGCTCCATTAAGGTGTGTCCACACAAAGTCGACGGCCGTCGAACAATAATAATAATAATAATAATAATAAATAGTGCTTATTTGTACTGCTCGCCTAGGACTGAAAAGTCCCTTTACTCCAACAGTAGGCTACTACTATTATTGTGGTCAAATTCTCAAATTATGTATATGATCCACTCGTAAAAATTTTGTAGCCAAAACCAAATATCAGACCAAAGCAATCAGGGCTGATAGAGAGGCTGAAGAAAAACGTCGACCCGGGCCCGGGGTGCGAATAGAACCAGCGATCCAGCGCTTACAAGGTGCTACATTCCCAGCTAACAAGGCTGGCTAAGTGGCTACCCTACTCTCTTCTTCTTCTCCCTCTCCTTTCGCCTTTCTAGCTTCATGTTGCTCTTGAAAGACCTCATAAGTAAAGTTAATCGATTTGTCTGGGACACCCTGAATTATTTCCAAGATATTCGTCACCCTGTATACGTCACGCTTTCAATATAAAATCCCTTCAGTGTATATGAGGATAAAATTCCATACCTCGGCTCGGATTGAACCCACGCCCTCTTGTTTACCAGGCGAGCGCCTTGACCACTACACCACCGAGGCAATTATCAATCGATGTCGATCGACGGTCGGTCGACTATGTTTGGACACACCTTTAGACATATCCCTCATCAGCTCATCAGTACGGAGACTACGGAGCCGTTTCTCATTAATTAAATGGCAACATGTTCGCGGAAACATGTGTCTGCGCTGGGAGTCCCTTCGAAACAACTTTGTCCGTATGCCAAAAACGAAAAACATACTCTCCCATTACAAAAATACCATCCGAATCTTTTTTCATGATCACTCATTTCAAGTGTAACAAATTAAAAACATTGAATAAGAAAAGAGTGAAGCTGTGAAGCGTGAGTTTATTTTGAAAAGAAGTACCGCAATAGGTAGGTTTTTCAAGAATAATTTTTTGAAATTAAAATTAAATTTTAACAAAGTCGAAAATCTGTGTTTTCAAAAAGTTATACTCTACTAAACAGGGTAGGTACTTTATTAAATAATAGAAAGAAAAATCTACTAAATACCTACCTTGTACCTAAATTAAAATAAAATAATATTAGGTAAATGAAAGACATTTAGGTACCTACTTACCTACATTACATAATAATATGTACCTATTTAAAAAGTAATCTCTTTTTAAGGTGTACCTACGTACATTCAAGCTTGAATGAAATTTAGATAGTTTTTCCTAGTTAAATGCAAAATGAGTTTTTTTTTCTAATTTAAAAGTTTATTAAAAAGAGTGAGCGAGCTTCAAGTTAAATTAAAATTTCGATTCCTTTGTTGATGACATTTTTTTTTTTTTTTTTTAAACTTTTAATATGTACCAGATGTAGGTATACCTATTTAAAAAGTAATCTCTTTTTAAAGTGTACGTACATTCAAGCTTGAATGAAATTTAGATAGTTTTTCCTAGTTAAATATAAAATGAGTTTTTTTTCTAATTTAAAAGTTCATCAAAAAGAGTGAGCTTCAAGTTAAATTAAAATTTCGATTCCTTTGTTGATGACATTTTTTTTTTTTTTTTTTTTTTTTTTTTTTTTAATTTTTTAGAATGGAATTTGCTGGGCTTTTGGGGTTGTTTTGTTCACAACCTTTTCAACATTTTCCACGAAATGAGGGTTAAGTAACAATTACTTTGGTTAATATCTGGATGGGTGATTATCCGATTTTTGCCAAATTGTTACAGTCGCGTCCTTGGACCATACTGGGATAGCATACCAAATTTCATCGCTTTACGACAAACGGTTCTTGAGATATTTTGTTCACAACCTTTTCAACATTTTCCACGAAATGAGGGTTAAGTAACAATTACTTTGGTTAATATCTGGATGGGTGATTATCCGATTTTTGCCAAATTGTTACAGTCGCGTCCTTGGACCATACTGGGATAGCATACCAAATTTCATCGCTTTACGACAAACGGTTCTTGAGATATTTTGTTCACAACCTTTTCAACATTTTCCACGAAATGAGGGTTAAGTAACAATTACTTTGGTTAATATCTGGATGGGTGATTATCCGATTTTTGCCAAATTGTTACAGTCGCGTCCTTGGACCATACTGGGATAGCATACCAAATTTCATCGCTTTACGACAAACGGTTCTTGAGATATTTTGTTCACAACCTTTTCAACATTTTCCACGAAATGAGGGTTAAGTAACAATTACTTTGGTTAATATCTGGATGGGTGATTATCCGATTTTTGCCAAATTGTTACAGTCGCGTCCTTGGACCATACTGGGATAGCATACCAAATTTCATCGCTTTACGACAAACGGTTCTTGAGATATTTTGTTCACAACCTTTTCAACATTTTCCACGAAATGAGGGTTAAGTAACAATTACTTTGGTTAATATCTGGATGGGTGATTATCCGATTTTTGCCAAATTGTTACAGTCGCGTCCTTGGACCATACTGGGATAGCATACCAAATTTCATCGCTTTACGACAAACGGTTCTTGAGATATTTTGTTCACAACCTTTTCAACATTTTCCACGAAATGAGGGTTAAGTAACAATTACTTTGGTTAATATCTGGATGGGTGATTATCCGATTTTTGCCAAATTGTTACAGTCGCGTCCTTGGACCATACTGGGATAGCATACCAAATTTCATCGCTTTACGACAAACGGTTCTTGAGATATTTTGTTCACAACCTTTTCAACATTTTCCACGAAATGAGGGTTAAGTAACAATTACTTTGGTTAATATCTGGATGGGTGATTATCCGATTTTTGCCAAATTGTTACAGTCGCGTCCTTGGACCATACTGGGATAGCATACCAAATTTCATCGCTTTACGACAAACGGTTCTTGAGATATTTTGTTCACAACCTTTTCAACATTTTCCACGAAATGAGGGTTAAGTAACAATTACTTTGGTTAATATCTGGATGGGTGATTATCCGATTTTTGCCAAATTGTTACAGTCGCGTCCTTGGACCATACTGGGATAGCATACCAAATTTCATCGCTTTACGACAAACGGTTCTTGAGATATTTTGTTCACAACCTTTTCAACATTTTCCACGAAATGAGGGTTTAGTAACAATTACTTTGGTTAATATCTGGATGGGTGATTATCCGATTTTTGCCAAATTGTTACAGTCGCGTCCTTGGACCATATCGGGATAGCATACCAAATTTCATTTCTCTACTACAAACCGTTCTTGAGATATTTTGTTCACAACCTTTTCAACATTTTCCACGAAATGAGGGTTTAGTAACAATTACTTTGGTTAATATCTGGATGGGTGACTGTCCGATTTTTACCAAATTGTTACAGTCGCGTTCTTGGACCATACCGGGATAGCATACCAAATTTCATCGCTTTACGACAAACCGTTCTTGAGATATTTTGTTCACAACTTTCTACTTTTTCCCATTTAAACCTGTAGTACGTACATACATACATACATACGTACGTACGTACGTAACGTACAGACCATGGGCTAAAAACCACTTTTTTGGAATCAGGGGACCCCAAAACGAATATTTCCACCCATTTCCCGATTTTGAAAATTTGGACCGATTGCAATACTTTCATTACTAGTATAGCTCCGCTATACTGTAGTAATAGAAAGTAATAGTGAAATTGTTTGTTCGCACCCTGTACTTTCACAACAAGTAGGTACGTTGAACAAAAAAGAAATTCAATTCGTATAAATGAGGTCAAAATAATTTAAAGTATTTCGGATGTATTTCAAGTACAGAAGTTCAAGTCTAAAGTACTTCGTATATACTCACGCTAAAATCCCGGACATGTGAAAGATCTCCGCGGTCAGGTACGCCAGGTAGGCCATAACGAAGATGAAGATCGGTTCAATGACGCGAACCTCATTGGTGAATCTGGTCACGAACCCGGTCAGGAAACCCCAAATCACCCCGATCACCGTCCCACCTACCGCGACCACAAAGAAGGACGCGAGGCCCGACAGGAGGTCCACGTAGAGGACGTTGTTGTGGCCCATCTCTGTGTAGGCTTCGAACATATGATAGAGCACCTGGGAAGAAATAGACCAGAATAGAATATACCTTGTTTATCCTTCTCGAATAAGACTAAAAAGTCCCTTTACTCCAGCAGTCTAAACAAGGTTTCGTTTATTTTCTGGGTTTATTTTGTAGCGAGTTTTTGCAACCAAAATTAGCGTCCCATTAACTGAACTCTTTAATGTTATTTGACGAAAACTGGTTTCTGCACATTCGCAGGAACGAGTTTTCGTCACGCATAAAACATAATACGTACCTATATCATATATTAGTACCGTTTGAATATCTCATGTTGCAATTATGATGATGATTGTATGATTCTAACAATGATCAACCTCCAAGAACCTGCCCCGGACGAGAATCGAACCCGCAGACTTACATTAGGTAGGTACCTACACAAGTACTTCATAAAAGATAATTATGTCGAAAAAGATGTATACCTAAAGGAAAACACATAAGGTACATGATTAACATGATACTCATAGAAACTATGACGTCATTTTGAACGTCAAAAGATTAGAAAAGTGCAAAATTGAATTCATTGACAGACTACAATATACAGTAACTATTTAGCTATTTTAATTGGACTAAGGTACTAAGTATGTAACTGAACTACAGCTAGTTTACCTGGACTAAGTATGAAGTTGACCGGAAGTGCCGCGTGGAATAAAGAGGAAAAGAAAAACTAGAGACAGAGATATATTGTAGTTCGGAAAATAATCGTGTCGTGACTGTCGTGTGTAATGGGAACATTGATGGCGATCTTGGCCGTATAGTAGTGTGTTTCTACCTTGAGACTTACTTACTTACTTACTGCCAGGGCCATTTAAAGCCTAGAAGACTTTTTGCCTCGCCAATTTTTCCTCGCCAAACTGTTCTGACACTGACACTTACCACAAAAGATGAAGACACTTACCACAGTGACGGCATCATTGAGCAAGGACTCCCCGAAGACGACAATGTAGAGGATCTCATTGACGTGAATTTCCTCGAAGACGGCCAGAACGGCCACGGGATCGACGGCCGAAATGAGGGCCGCGAACAGCATCATCTCGAGGAGGGGGGCGTGCGGCCCGAATATGCCCGACTGACCCACGGCCCACAGTGACAGGCCTGGAAACAAAAAGAGGTCAAAAAGACGAATTATTTATCGAAAAGAGTTCTTTTAAGGAGATTTGATAAAGGGAATTGTAACTGCCAAGGTTTTATCGTCCCGAAATTGAAGAGAGAAGGAAGACAGGAAAGGAGAAAGCCAGCCGTTCCGAGAACGAACATTATCCCATCAGGATAAAATCCGCCCCGGGCGGGAGCAACTGCTAAGGTCTTATTGTCTCGAAACTCTCGAAAGCGAAGAGAGAGAAGCTA
>NW_007377478.1:350409-471019 GCF_000475195.1 Diaphorina citri | reverse complement strand
GTACAACAGATTGATATGTACTAAAAACAATGTCTTCGAGTTCAAGAACACACAAATGCACCTGAATTTTTTTCCTATTAAAATGTGAGAAAATAATTGAAATATCATCATTCCTTTCCAGATTCAAGATGTACTGAAACATGAGTGTATGCTCATCTATGAGTACAACAGATTGATATGTACTAAAAACAATGTCTTCGAGTTCAAGAACACACAAATGCACCTGAATTTTTTTCCTATTAAAATGTGAGAAAATAATTGAAATATCATCATTCCTTTCCAGATTCAAGATGTACTGAAACATGAGTGTATGCTCATCTATGAGTGCAAAGTATGTCGTGGTCTCTTCCGTAGCATCATCAACTTTGTCATTCACAAGCGGAAATATTGTGTGAACAAATTCTCTGCTGTCAATCAACAAGACCTGTCTTCCAAATTGTCACAAGTAAGTTGTGATTCATATAGTTATTATTATTTTTAACCATTGAATACCTATTTTGTGCAACACTGGAGTGTTGGCTGGTTGGCTCAGCAGTAATTTCTCAAATATTGCTCCCAAACAGAATGTGTTAACAGATGGCTTTGGATAGGGAAATCCACTTCAGGAATTTTCCCATGCACTATGCTAAAAATTTGCCCTAATCAGCAAGTATTTCAAAACAATCTTGATTCATGTTTCAGGTTGAAGCCTTATTTAGAACTACACCATCCACTCCCGACATAGAAAATGGCAAAGTAAAACCAATGAGGACCATTCAGCCACCTAACTTGTCAAGTTTCTATCACAGTTTGATCAGCAAGACTCTTGGTAGTGTTAGTCCAGATGGCAAAGGAGTAACCAGTAATGATATTTTAAAAATGCAGAGTGCTACTGTCTTGCTGGACAAGTTGGAGACAACTCAATTCCCTCAGGTAAATTGCGTGTACATCTATGCAGCCATCACAAGTACAGCTGAATAGGTAGGTGTAGGGCATTTTGATGTGCATGAGTTCTAGCCAGATCGTCCAATATCATTTTCAATTGAATATGGCCAAATATCAATCTATTGAGTCAGTCTTACGACAGATTTTGCAACTTGTAAAATGTTCTCTTCAAAAATAAAATTGACATTATTTGAGATCAAAATTCATCCAATATCATTTTCAATTGAATATGGCCAAATATTGATCTATTGAGTCAGTCTTACGACAGATTTTGCAACTTGTAAAATGTTCTCTTCAAAAATAAAATTGACATTATTTGAGATCAAAATTCACTGTGTATGATCTTACAGTAGGAAAGGAATTTTTAATTGTGTTAAGGATACTTAAATGCTCGTCACAAATATTGTTCCCCAATTATTACATTTAGATGAAGTTTATGACTTGACTTGGACTTGAACCACCAACCTCCAGATCCAAAGTCCTATGCGTTAACCACTGCACCACTGAGTGTATTGAAAAATTGGAACCCAGTTACCCATCTACATATTTATTTCCATTTATTCTCAGATTGTGGCTGACAATCCAGAACTCACCAGTTTTATCAATTAAGCGCTTGGTCGCGAATTCGATTCCAGCCCAGGCCGGATTTCATCCTAAACAGATGAGGTTCGCTCTTGGAATGGCTGGCTTTCTTCCATTCCATCTCTCTCCTCTCTTTGTTTTTTGGAATGACAAGACCTTAGCAGTTACAGTTCCCTCCTATCAAACCTCATTAACAAAAAAAAAAAAAAAAAAAAAAAAAAAAAAAATGACGGAGATGATGCCTAAAGCTATAATTTAATTACGTGGTATAACAGACTATAGTCCTGAAGTGTGGTTTGGTAAATCTTGAAATTCAAATTTTATTCATGTCTATTAAAGCAACAATTACTGTTATTTTCAAACCCGCTTAGGTACTCTTAAGGTCAATGTGACTTACCGTCAAATGTTGAGACCTTTCCTCGATATCACTCCACATTGTCTGTATTATGCCATCGCGTACCACCTTCCCAAATTCTTCATCCCGCATAACTCGAACACTCATCATCCACACATGTAGTTCCACCACCAGGAACCATGAGTGAAATGTGTCTTCCATTTCAAAGTCTATAAACATTCAATTTCAATTAACATCTTAAAACCTAAGGCCAAAGATATAGTTTGATTAGTTCCACGTTACCTAGATAATATTAATGTACATAGGTTGAAAATGAACCTGGAAGCCTGGATTATAGAATATGTAACAAGTGTTCAATTCACCAAAACGTACCTATAAGGAATAAATTGGCTATGGAAGAACATGACCACACTCTTTATTAATCTCTAATTGATCCTAAATATAGGAAATCGCTCATAGGCTATTCAATTATGTTTGGATCAATTGTGATCAACAAGTTAAGAACTTACCCTTAAAAAATTGAAGGTAATTAACATTTTTGATGATGCTCTCATACATCTGATAACCTAGCATTGAAAATTTCTGTAACAAAGCAAAATAATTGAGATTAGTTGTACAAAATTACCACTTGTAGAGTTCTTGCATCAAACAGAATAATCCAGATCTTAGTAAGAGTCAATGCTGCCCAAATTCAATACCTACAGTCAATGAAACCTGTATTCTCCAATGTTATTTAGACTTTGGTGCAAGGATTTGGAGTTGGTGTAAGATATTTCAATTTAAAAATGGTGTAGAAAAACCTCTTAACAATTGCTTTACTTCAGCTCATCTCCCCCTTGACTTTTTTTTCAAGTCTGACTGGTTATTAAAGATGACCTCTACTATGTTTATGAGGCATGTAAAATGCAACCTTTCTAAAAGCAAAGGTCCAAGAGGCAGGGCTGGATCCAGGATTCTGTCAGATGATTTGCTTTTGGTCCATTCTGATAGGTAAGAAACAAGAATCAGGTTTTAATTCGCTATGGGCTATGGAATTGAAACCAAATGGAAATGAACACCTCATTTCTTAACCTTTGCATAAAAAATGAGTACAATGTAAACAAAGGAACAGGATGGAAAACATAAATGAGTAATAACCAAGTTGATTGTTTACTTTTATTTACTTGTTTCGAATTAGAACCAAATACATAAGACCTTGTTTAGACTGGTTTACTTTTATTTACTTGTTTCAAATTTGAACCAAATACATAAGACCTTGTTTAGACTGCGGAAGCAAAGGGACTTTTCAGTCTCATTCTGGCAGTGCAAGAAGGGTATATTCTATTCTACTTTCAGTGCATCACATTTCGAGAGCCCGTGTAGAACAGGTATACAAGAAGAAAGTCATAGCAAGCAAAGTGGTGAAAAGTGTCCCCAAGCATCTCTATACTCAAAATAAGCCAAAACCAATTGAAACTGTAACCCCTGCACCTACTATCCCTGTCAGTAATACTTCCAATGTAAGTAGACATGATCACAAATCACAATGTTATCTTATTGAGCTAGCCTAGTTAGGTCTGCCTTGTTAGCGCTAGGTCGATTTCCGCTCGTTGTGGATTTTATCCTGAACAGATTCACTTTCATGATGATAAAACCTTGGCTGTTACAGTTCCCTCTATGAAACTATAGCTATAAGGTCATCATTACAATTACTGATGGCATGTGTGTTTTCATTTTATTTCAGAAGCTATCCAGCTGTGTGAAATGTTCTGGCCCGTTCTCACGATGTTATCTTATTGAGCTAGCCTAGTTAGGTCTGCCTTGTTAGCGCTAGGTCCCGGGTTCGATTTCCGCTCGTTGCGGATTTTATCCTGAACAGATTCACTTTCACAATGATAAAACCTTGGCTGTTACAGTTCCCTCTATCAAACTATAGCTATAAGGTCATCATTACAATTACTGATGGCATGTATGTTTTCATTTTATTTCAGAAGCTATCCAGCTGTGTGAAATGTTCTGGCCCGTTCAATTCTATATCAGGTTCTGTCCTCTGTCTTACATGTACTATATCGTCTGATAGTTCCTCCGCCTCTGTGAAGAGTGATGAAGTGTATCACTCCCGTGATCATCAGGTACTTAGTCCTGCCAAGTATCTCATCAAGTTCCCATTGCAAGGATGTAGTAACAAGATCTTCCGATCTCCAGCCTCTTCCTGTGCTGGCGATATCCCAAGTCCTGGATCTCCTGTTATTCCAAGACTAAGCATAGAGGAGAATAGAAACAAGGCAGGGATACAAGTTCGCATGAACTATGACAAGTGTAGTCCAGGCAACCCGATCGTCTCCAAGATAGAAACCCCTGTGAACACCACTGAAGAAGATAAAATACTGGATACACCCACCCTCTCTCCCTCTAGTGATTCTGTGTCGACGAAAGAAAATGCTCATATGAATGGAGATAATATATCAAATGTGGAAAAAGAAAATCAACTTGGTTCCAAGGACAAGAGGAAGAATTTGGATTCCATCACACAAAAGTTATTGAACAGCAAAATGGGAGACGAGTCCTGTCGGAATATTAAACTCACATGTAGTCCATTGCTAAGCAATAATAATAAAATACTGGACATGGAACATGATAGAAGTAGTAGGAAAAGTACAAGAAGATCCTCTCTAGATATATTGCTGGGTAACAAGGTCAAGACAGAAGTTCCTACTAAACCTGATGACATCCCCGCCAAGGAACAAGAAGATAATAGTGAAGTAGAAGATAGACCCAAGAGAAGAACGAGACAAAACTCTGTAGAAAACAAAACTGTTAGTGTGGATACTAGAAGATGTTCTCAAACATTAAGCAGAAATCGATCCTCTCTAGATATATTGCTGGGTAACAAGGTCAAGACAGAAGTTCCTACTAAACCTGATGACATCCCCACCAAGGAACAAGAAGATAATAGTGAAGTAGAAGATAAACCCAAGAGAAGAACGAGACAAAACTCTGTAGAAAACAAAACTGTTAGTGTGGATACTAGAAGATGTTCTCAAACATTAAGCAGAAATGAAACAAGACTCTCAATGAGTAAGAAACAAGATACTTTGACCAGTAGTAGCAAATCCATTGACGGTAAAACTATAGTCGTAAAGGAAGAAGGTGAAGAACCAGTGAAATCGAATGAAGAACCAAGCAAAGTATCTGAGCCTCAGAGTAATGGTCTCGATCATACAGCATCAGAACAGAACATGAGCACAGAGGTAAACCGTCGAGCGGATTTCGAACACAATCAATTGTCTTCTGACAGTTTCATTTGTCCATACACGGTGGGTTTTGAGTCAGCTATGTGTGATACCAGAGGTAAATCTCAAACGAAAACTAAGAACTCGCACAGAGACAATAGTGAACAAGAAAAGTAAACCGGATCAAGACCTCACTGTAAATAGTACAAGTGACTTACAGCCCTTGGTATTACTAGATAATAGTATGACCTGTGATACTGCCACCGAGTCTGAGGTAGTACCAGCAAGTCAAGCATTACAATCAGTGCCTCCTGTATTGCGAGGTTCAGGTGAGAGTCTAGAGGACTTGGGTGTTTCCAGTGATAACGAACGCCTGTTCAAATCTCTCATGAAGGATGCTATGGATATTTCACCAGACTCCTACCAGTGTCGGCTCTGTACAATATCTTTCCCAACATTACAATCAGTGCCTCCTGTATTGCGAGGTTCAGGTGAGAGTCTAGAGGACTTGGGTGTTTCCAGTGATACCGAACGCCTGTTCAAATCTCTCATGAAGGATGCTATGGATATTTCACCAGACTCCTACCAGTGTCGGCTCTGTACAATATCTTTCCCACCGATTAAGAAACTACTCCGCATTCACGTCGCATCCAAACACCTGGGCTATTTTAGATACCGCTGTGCTGTTGAATCCTGCGCTAAGATGTACTTCAGCCACAGCGATGCCACACAACATGCTTCAACATCGCATGCTAATCAGAACTCAGGCATAGTACAAGTCGATGCTAACACACTCAGTATGTCAGCGGCCTTGGAAGCTCAGACATGTCTGAAAGAGAAACAGAAAAACAAAAGTCCTAAAGAAAAACAGTCATAACCTGGAATTGAACTCAAGGGCTCTAACTAGTAGTTAGGGTTACTATATCTCAGGGTATCCCAGTAGACGGAGTTGCTTACCTCAGGAACTAAGGAGGTAAGCTGATCAATACCAATGAAGAAATAAAATCAACCTTATATAAGTAAATGCAAATAATTATTGGTATAATTATTTAGAAAAGAATCTTCAGAAAAAGACAATTGAGATTTGACATTCAACTACTTAAAGAAAGTTTGGTGAGCTTTCGGGAATACTCAGATTCCCATTGTCAGACCAAGATTGCGAGAGAGGTGTTGACTCTACAAGCACTGGTGACCCTCAAACGAAAACTAAGAACTCGCACAGAGACAATAGTGAACAAGAAAAGTAAACCGGATCAAGACCTCACTGTAAACAGTACAAGTGACTTACAGCCCTTGGTATTACTAGATAATAGTATGACCTGTGATACTGCCACCGAGTCTGAGGTAGTACCAGCAAGTCCACTGGTGACTTCAACTCCAGCACTCGTAGAGTCAACACCTCTCTTGCGATCTTGGTCTGACAATGGGAAAAATATGTAGTAAAGATATACCTACCTACCTACTCTCCATACTCTCCAATGATGTTATCCAAAAATCACACTTTTACACTTCCCCAATTTCTGTATGTAAAGAGAAATGCTTGGAAAACCTTTTGCTTGCTCATCAGCAGACTGCCAAAATGACATTCTTTTTTTTTTTCCTCAAGTCCAAAATTTGAAATTTCGTGCCAAAAAATCAAAAACAAAAAAATAGTCTGTTGAGTTAGCGCTCCGCGCATTGCATATTTTTTATTCGTCAGGGGCAATTTATCGTGGATTTGGATTGCGGATTGTTTAATTGTTTTTCTTGAAGAAAATTTGAGATTTTGAGGGAAGCTTTTCGTTTTCGTGATTTTTCCAGTTTTCCAGGTTTTCTTTTCCTCTGTACCCGGGATTATTCCGTTCATTCTCATCTTTGCATTTCTCCTTCTCCTTATTTTGGTGGCAAAGTATCTACGGTTCTTTTCGGTGTTTTTAGCTGTTATTTCAAAGAACATAGTGCTCCTCTGAAGCATGAACAAACACCTCATTCTATAGGTAAAAGTAGCTGACATTACAAACCAAAGAGGATGCTGCTCAATATATTCAGATATTTTGGTATACCATTATATTCTACATAATATTACATCTTGGGGCCCTTGATTGCCCCAGGCTGTTCTCTCATTCTGCAGGGTCCATGGGGGTGAGATATTCACAGTTACAACAACATTTTGAAGAACAAGTTAGGTACCTTCATTTCCTTACCTAGCTTACTTTCAATGTTTACCTTTTTCAGAGTACTCCAATAAATTTAAAATGAAGCCTACACCTCAGCAAGTCTTCAGGTCCAATGTGAACCGACCAAAGAAAAAGAAGAAAGTGATCACCTTCATTTCCTTACCTAGCTTACTTTCAATGTTTACCTTTTTCAGAGTACCTACTCCAATAAATTTAAAATGAAGCCTACACCTCAGCAAGTCTTCAGGTCCAATGTGAACCGACCAAAGAAAAAGAAGAAAGTGATCAATGATGAATCCATAATGAATGTAGCCATGACATCCTCCGCCAATGATTTGGTACATGTTTCAGAGTTGCTTACCTCAGGAACTAAGGAGGTAAGCTGATCAACACCAATGAAGAAATAAAATCAACCTTATATAAATAAATGCAAATAATTATCGGTATAATTATTTAGAAAAGAATCTTCACAAATTAAAATATAAATTTTAAAAGACAATTATTGAGATTTGACATTCAACTACTTAAAGTTTGGTGAGCTTTCGGGAATACTCAGATTCCCATTGTCAGACCAAGATTGCGAGAGAGGTGTTGACTCTACAAGCACTGGTGACTTCAACTCCAGCACTCGTAGAGTCAACACCTCTCTTGCGATCTTGGTCTGACAATGGGAAAAATATGTAGTAAAGATATACCTACCTACCTACCTACCTACTCTCCATACTCTCCAATGATGTTAACCAAAAATTACACTTTTACACTTCCCCAATTTCTGTATGTAAAGAGAAATGCTTGGAAAACCTTTGCTTGCTCATCAGCAGACTGTCAAAATGACAATCGATAGGTACAACAGATTGATATGTACTAAAAACAATGTCTTCGAGTTCAAGAACACACAAATGCACCTGAATTTTTTTCCTATTAAAATGTGAATGATGTTATCCAAAAATTACACTTTTACACTTCCCCAATTTCTGTATGTAAAGAGAAATGCTTGGAAAACCTTTTGCTTGCTCATCAGCAGACTGCCAAAATGACAATCGATAGGTACAACAGATTGATATGTACTAAAAACAATGTCTTTGAGTTCAAGAACACACAAATGCACCTGAAGTTTTTTCCTATTAAAATGTGAGAAAATAATTGAGCACGGTTGGTCCAGTGGTAACGCGCTTGCTTACCATGCAGAAGGTCCCGGGTTCGAATCCCACCATCAACAAAAATTTGCACTCGTTTTTCGATTGCAAATATTTCAACGGGTTACTTTCTGGCAGTGGCGTAGCGTGGTCTAAATTCAAGTGTAAGGCGTGTAGGGCACTAATTTCCATCATCCATGCTCTTCATGGATTGGCATAGACAAGTATAACTAGGTACCTACCTACCTTCCCAGTTCCACACTCGCCTAACTTTACCTAGCTACCTTGCCTGAGCTGGGCCTAGTTAAATTGCCTAGGTACTCAGGCAATTTACTAAATTCACGAGACCTTGTTTAGACTGCTGGGGTAAAGGGACTTTTTAGTCCTATTCGGGCAGGATAAACAAGGTATATTCTATTCTAGGTACAACCTGTCTCGGTGGTGTAGTGGCCCAGTTAGCCTGGTAAACAGAAAGGCGTGGGTTCAATCTCAGCTTAGGTAGAATAGAATATACCTTGTTTATCTTGCTGAGTAAACACTGAAAAGTCCCTTTACCCCCGCAGTCTAACCAAGGTCTCATGTAAATGTCGAAAAACCATGAAACTCTATTTCGTGTTAATACAGGCCGGGTGGCGATTCGAACTCTTGACGTTCGCGCGCCTCCCGGCACGCTTGATCTCGACATTTCATGTGGTACATTTTGTACTACTGCTAGAGTAAAGGGACTCTTCAGTCCTGGTACAACCTGTCTCGGTGGTGTAGTGGCCCAGTTAGCCTGGTAAACAGAAAGGCGTGGGTTCAATCTCAGCTTAGGTAGAATAGAATATACCTTTTTTTTGCTGGGTAAAAACTGAAAAGTCCCTTTACCCCCGCAGTCTAACCAAGGTCTCATGTATTGAAAATGTCGAAAAACCATGAGACTCTATTTCGTGTTAATACAGGCCGGGTGGCGCTTCGAACTCTTGACGTTCGCGCGCCTCCCGGCACGCTTGATCTCGACATTTTATGTGGTACATTTTGTACTACTGCTAGAGTAAAGGGACTCTTCAGTCCTATTCGATCAGTATACAAATAAATAAGCACTGTTATTTTCAGGAAATGAAAACTACAATTCCGACTATGAGGAAACAATAGAACGTTGAGCATCAAAGGTCAAGGAAACACACAATCGAAAAGTGTGTCAAAAGTGATGAGAAGCATAAAAGAAGTTCTATTTTGTATACAATAGGAATAGATCGTTGAACCCGTATGATAAAAGAAATATGTAAAAATAATTCTTTCTGAATATGATAAGAGACTAGCTTTGTATTGTTTTCAGGCAGCATCAGCATTAGTAGGTATTAAATTTAACTCAATATTTCGTTTTCTTTTTATATGGGTTTATTTATTTAATATACATTATTTATATTGTCGACTAAGACTAAAAAGTCCCATTATACCAACAGTTCTAACGACTTAGGTTTTTAGCCTCCGTTCGGCGATAGGCAAACACAACATACTCACAGTAACCTTACCTTGGGGCCGGGAAAAGCCAGCATCTCGCGATGGCCGGAAAAAGCCAGATCTGAAAACGGGAAAAGGCGAGGAAGAGAAGATAGAATTCAATAGGTGAATACTTACTTGGTGTCTAATATAATGGACTAGACGTTCAATGAGTTCAGGGTTATCGCAATTCTTACAGAAGAATCGTCTCCATACAGCGCCTGCCAATACTTTATCGTCACCCTGTATTCCTTCATCATAGTTGAGGAAAGCTGCTCGAAATTCGTCAGACAGCTCTTGAACCTGAGCCCTCTGCGTGGATTTCAACACCTGAGAACACAAATGGGTTTTTTATTTATCTTATCTAAGGCCAGCCATCACTATCAGGTAGACCTGACAGGTACACCTGATGAGGTATACTTGACACCTGATGAGCATACACACTATCAGGTAGACCTGACAGGTACGGCTGAAAAGGTCCGAATGTCAGGTACACCTGATACCTGATGAGGAGACACACTATCAGGTAGACCTGACACCTAATCAGGTCTACCTGATAGTGAGTGAATGGCATAAGAAATATGGGGAAAGAGAATCAACAAGTACACAGAGTGAGACAGGTAGGCTAAGGAACGTGGAAAAAATATGTGAAAAGGGCTTGCAGGTCTACCTGATAGTGAGTGAATGGCCTAAGAAATATGGGGAAAGAGAATCAACAAGTACACAGAGTGAGACAGGTAGGCTAAGGAACGTGGAAAAAATATGTGAAAAGGGCTTGAACGAATGACGAAATAGAGCTTAGTAAAATGGCAAAATAATCCTTTGTGAGATAAATTGAGGAAGGAGTTTTTTCCTGATAATTTATCTCTAGACCCCAACACATAAAAAGCTGAAATTTGGTAGGAATATTCCCAACATGTTCTTCATGTGAAATAAGACGAAATCCAAACCAATCGCTAGTGATCAATTTTCAACCTGCTTCTAATTTCATAGAGTTTATTAGTGAACAATCTAGCAAGTTTACATGGTAATGCTCAAAGTACATGTTACTTAGTTACAAAATTATTATTACCTTGTACATATTATACAAATGCAATCTATGTCTACATTAATACATTTTTATTTAACTCCTTTGACCCTTCCGAAAAATAAAAAGATTATAAAGGCTAAAGTGTAATATAAGATTAGCCTGGATTATCAAAGAGGGCACGCTGATATTACCGGTCACTTAGAACAGAAATATGTTGAATACCCAGCTTTGGGCTCATCGTTAAAGTAGTACTACCTACTTTAATGATGAGCCCAGAAATAGAGCTAAATAAAAAAGTAAAATCAGTTTTGATCTATAGGTATTAAGACTTGGTAATATGTATTCTAATTGAAAATCTACAGATTAAAATTCGTTCAGAGCCGGCCCAGTTAGCTCGGAAGCGCTTGGTCGTGGGTTCGATTCCCGCCCGAGAGTGAACCTATCAAATCAAATCAAATCATGAATTCTTTGTGGTAAAGCGGAGCTTTTTCACAACTTTTGTGGATATCACAGCATTACTAAGTGCCTCCTTTGTATATGGGTACCTATAAATACTCTTACCACTACCAATACCCAGCCATTGCTTTGGGCTCAACGTTAAAGTAGTACTACCTGCTTTAATGATGAGTCCAGAAATAAAGCTAAATAAAAAAGTAAAATCAGTTTTGATCTATATTACGACTTGGTAATATGTATTCTAATTGAAAATCTACAAATTAAAATTCGTTCAGAGCCGGCCCAGTTAGCTCGGAAGCGCTTGGTCGTGGGTTCGATTCCCGCCCGAGAGTGAACCTATCAAATCAAATCATGAATTCTTTGTGGTAAAGCGGAGCTTTTTCACAACTTTTGTGTATATCACAGCATTACTAAGTGCCTCCTTTGCAATCAATTTCCATATTTCAATAATCTTTTTACACTGGTAATGTCGCCACTGGTCGCTACTCGAATCAAGTAGCTACTCAATTGTCCTCACGAGGCTGAGTGCATCCCGAACTCCAAGCACAGAGCCGAAAAAAAAACTCGAACCCGGTCCTCCTGCGTGCAAGCCAAGTGTGATACACACTCGGCCAAGGAGGTTGCTGAGTGAACCTATCCTAAACAGATGAGGTTCACTCGAATGGCTGGCTTTCTTCTATTCTGCCCTTCTCCTCTCTTCACTTTCGGGACGATAAGACCTTACGAGTTACAGTTCCCTCTATCAAAATAAAAAAAAAAAAAAAAAAAAAAAAAAAAAGCCCCCCCCTGTTTAATGTATGATCTTACAGTAGGAAAGGAATTTTTAATTGTGTTAAGGATACTTAAATGCTCATCACAAATATTGTTCCCCAATTATTACATTTAGATGAAGTTTATGACTTGACTTGGACTTGAACCACCAACCTCCAGATCCAAAGTCCTATGTGTTAACCACTGCACCACTGAGTCACTGAGTGTATTGAACAATTGGAACCCAGTTACCCATCTACATATTTATTTCCATTTATTCTCAGATTGTGGCTGACAATCCAGAACTCACCAGTTTTATCAATGATTCATCCACCGCCATTTTACGTGAAGATGGAACAATAGCAACTAACATTAAATCCTTGGGGGAGCTGTACAAGGATAGATTTGCCTCTGTCTCTGTTCCTGATCCTGTCTCTGATCATTCCCCTCAGGTCAATGGTCATGCGGAACCCTCAGAGAAGCTTAACCTTCAATGCTCTCTGTGTAAGTTTTTATTTTATTTTATTTTAGTTTATTATTATTATTTATTTATTTTTTATTTATTTATTTTTTTTGGGTACATTGAATGTGATATCACCATTGGCTTGGTAGTTAATTTTGGGCTTGGTAGTTAATTTTAAGGCCAGCCACTCACTATGAGGTAGGGCAAAATGTGACGTCATCGTGTACGGGAGCGTATGCCGTGACGTCAAAGTTCACGATTCACCGGTATTTTTTACATCGATTTATCTCGGGATCTAGAAGTCGTAGAAGAAAAAGAAAAATTCCGTTGGTTCTCATTTTTTTTTACATCGATTTATCTCGGGATCTAGAAGTCGTAGAAGAAAAAGAAAAATTCCGTTGGTTCTCATTTTTCCTGCTCTATGACTTTGAAACATCACCCGAGTAAGCGCAACTGATCTATTGTCCAATATTCTCAAGATGGGTTTGAATGAAAGGTGACACTATCGGCTGGAGCCATAAATTCTATTTTAATTTCTATTTTTTTTTTTTTTAAGGTTTATTCTATTTAATCGACTTATAGCGTACATATCTGGGTACCTACCTCGGTAATGCACACCAAAACATTTTGATCGTAGCTTATCATCAAAGTTCAATTACTCGGGCAAAAGATAACCCCTTCAGGTCATTAGCCATTATAATTCCTAATTTAAAATAACCATCTAATTTTGCAGACGGTTTGCATGTTTACGAAAGATAAAATTTGTTTTGAAAAGGATGTTTATTAATATGATGACCCGAACGAATAATTTCATCAAGGAAAAAAAGGAGTGAATTTTCTTAGCCCCAGAGATTAAAAGCCTAGGTTATAATTCCTAATTTAAAATAACTATCTAATTTTGCAGACGGTTTGCATGTTTACGAAAGATAAAATTTGTTTTGCAAAGGATATATGTTTATTAATATGATGACCCGAACGAATAATTTCATCAAGGAAAAAAAGGAGTGAATTTTCTTAGCCCCAGAGATTAAAAGCCTAGTTAGCTTGGTTGGTAACGCGTCTACCCTGTAAAGTGTAAACGATAAGCCGAGGGTTCGATTCCCACCCGGGACGGATTTTATCGTGAACGGGTAATGTTCGTTCTGGGAAGGGCTGGCTTTCTCCTATACTGTCTTCCTTCTCTCTTCGATTTCGGGACGATAAGAGTGTTTAATTGTTTATCGTTCCCTCTATCGAACTTTTTTTTCTTTTTCTTTAAAGAGTGACCTAACACGAAAAAGTGTCCAAAATTTTCAAAAAATAAAAGACGAGAGTGAAAACAAAATAATGCGTTATTTTTATTTACTAACAATATTTTGTCATAAACTAAGTGATAGGCATGTAACAATATGTAATTTATTGCTTTACAAACATATAGCTGTCCCTTCTCTCTTCGATTTCGGGACGATAAGATCAGCACTTACAGTTCCCTCTATCGAACTTTTTTTTCCTTTTTCTTTAAAGAGTGACCTAACACGAAAAAGTGTCCAAAATTTTCAAAAAATAAAAGACGAGAGTGAAAATAAAATTTTTATTTACTAACAATATTTTGTCATAAACTAAGTGATAGGCATGTAACAATATGTAATTTATTGCTTTACAAACATATAGCTGTATTTAAATTAAAGCCCAGCCTACAGCTAGCCTACCTACATAAAAGCATATAAATCTTTTAGACTAAACGCTAAAAATAGAGGGGAGTGGAGAGCAAAGTACATCTTTTTACTTTCCTTATCCTATAGGAAGGAAAGTAAATGTAATGTAATCGGGGCAAAATTTCGATGGTCAGTTTTTAGTGCCAAAACAGGTTTTGAGATCCCTAGAGCCTAAATCCAAAGTTGCAGCCATTGTGTGTGTCTGTCTGTAAACAAAATATCTCGAGAACGGTAAGAGACTTGAAATTTGGTATGTAGATGTCAAATGTGACAAGGATGCGACACGAAACTTTTGGTTAAGATCGGTGCAACGGTTGGCGGCTTCTGTCAGAGTCTGGCCTACAGTGAAACAGATAAATGAAGCTAGAAGGGTGGGAGCCCTTGCCCCCCCCTAAATATAGCCCTGCCAAGAGGCATCAAGTCACAGTAATAATTTGACTGAAGCCCTGACATCTTACCCCCTTGTAGAGGAATTTCCATCCCAACTTTTTTATTAAAGATTTGAGCCAAGGTGACTTTTTCTCATATAAATACTCAGCTCCTGTGGTTTTAGTGATTTGATTCAGCTGACTACATGTACTAATACTTCTGCTTCTGTTGTGATATTGCTGGATTGCTTGATTTCCACAGCACAATGATGCTGTTTGACTTATAGAAAAAACCTTTTGTTGTATTTGACACACGGGTCTCATCTAGAAAACAAAATAAAACACATTATTTTATACATGTGAACTGTAACTTTGACCACTAGGGTCTGGTTGTAGTGTACCACCACCCTTTTTACCATTTAATATGAAATTATATGCAGTACATAATCCATTCAAAGCACATGATCACATCTAAACCTATGAAATCTTTGGCTGAGGGTCCACTGGCAATAAATATTGTGCAAGTTGGCTTACATAAGAGGCTTTCCTGTGTGTGCACACAAAAGTGTCTCTTGTACAAACCACTTTCAGGTGACATTCTATTTGTAAACTCAAAGCAAGAGTCTTCAAGCCAACTTGCACAATATTATTGCCAGAAGACTGCACACATTAGGTTGGGGTCTACCACCACATGTTACAAGCAGTTACCTCTGAGCATTCTCAAAGACTATGGCCAACAGTCTTTGAGTATGATAAGAGATTTTTGTCTCCAAAAATACTTGGAAATCTCCCTTGACCCGAAACATAGTTTCATGGTTTTTCGGCATTTTTGATTCTATGACACTGCTTATCACAGGTACATTATAGTGTCTACTTTTTGCTAGGTACTGGAGTCGACTAGTTTCCACAGAGTTCATTGTGTCGAATTCAATCTAAGGCATTGGCACATCACTGAGGGATATTAGAACTGGCTTCTGCTCCACAAACAGATCTTTGTTCGATGTGTGATCTAGGACTGAAATCTGAAACACAAGTCGATTAGTTTAGTTTAGTAGAAATATGTAGATAGCACTTTACCTAGCTACCTTGCCTGAGCTGGGCCTAGTTAAATTGCCTAGGTACTTAGGCAATTTACTAAATTCACGAGACCTTGTTTAGACTGCTGGGGTAAAGGGACTTTTTAGTCCTATTCGGGCAGGATAAACAAGGTATGAAATCTCCCTCAGATAATCCCACAATTGGACAGAATAATAATGATGTAAGTACATTGTAAAGGATCTTGTAATATTATGTAATTGAACACCCTTGTAAAAATGGTTATTTACCTGCGAGCAGACCCGATAAAGAGATGGGAAACTCATTTATTATCAGTACGGAAGCCTTTTCTCACTGATGATTTTGATATCCTGGAATTAATGGTCCAAATCTTCCAGGAACCAGGAAATCCTCAATTCCCAACACCAACACTTCTTTAACTTTAACTTCTTTTTTTTTTTCTTTTTTTTTTCCTCAAGTTCAAAATTTGAAATTTCGTGCCAAAAAATCAAAAACAAAGGAGCACAGACCACAGACTCCCCAAAAAAATAGTCTGTTGAGTTAGGGCTCCGCGCATTGCATATTTTTTATTCGTCAGGGGCAATTTATCGTGGATTGTGCTATGTGCTTGTGGATTGTTTTTCTTGAAGAAAATTTGAGGGAAGCTTTTCGTTTTCGTGATTTTCCAGTTTTCCAGGTTTTCTTTTCCTCTGTACCCGGGATTATTCCGTTCATTCTCATCTTTGCATTTCTCCTCATTTTGGTGGCAAAGTATCTACGGTTATTTTCGGTGTTTTTAGCTGTTATTTCAAAGAACATAGTGCTCCTCTGAAGCATGAACAAACACCTCATTCTATAGGTAAAAGTAGCTGGCGGTTATTGCAAATCCTTTTTGACCATTGCATAATGAGTTAATGAGACTATGGAACACAAGCTCGTAAATATTATGTTAAGGGGATTTAGTTTTTCCCCTCTGTTGGATGTCTTATAACAAAATCTCAACTCTTCCTTTTCTTAAAATGATATAATCATGGTTTTTTACCCTCACCAAAGAGGATGCTGCTCAATATATTCAGATATTTTTGGTATACCATTATATTCTACATAATTACATTTTGGGGCCCTCGATTGCCCCAGGCTGTTCTCTCATTCTGCAGGGTCCATGGGGGTGAGATATTCACAGTTACAACAACATTTTGAAGAACAAAGTTACCTGTTCTCAAACATTAAGCAGAAATGAAACGAGACTCTCAATGAGTAAGAAACGAGATACTTTGATTAGTAGTAGCAAATCCATTGACGGTAAAACTATAGTCGTAAAGGAAGAAGGTGAAGAACCAGTGAAATCAAATGAAGAACCAAGCAAAGTATCTGAGCCTCAGAGTAATGGTCTCGATCATACAGCATCAGAACAGAACATGAGCACAGAGGTAAACCGTGTTTGATATTTTTCAATTTTTCTTACATTTAGGTAGTTTATTTTTTGGAAATTCAGTTTGCTGTACTAATGTCACAGTAAAAGTGATGGGATGATTTATTTTGAGATTAATTGAGGAGTTGTGAAACAAGATTTCGTTCAAGTTTAAGCTTCTGTCATATGTATACTTGTAGATAGGGTCTAGGCCTCAAAGGTGGCCCAATATCTAGGTTTCTTGTTCCCTTGTGTATGTTAATATTTCGGCCAACATTTTAAAGGTGTGTCCACACATAGTTGACCGGCCATCGATCGATGTCGACTGACACGTTCACACTACCTCGACAACATGGATTTCCTTCGTCGGTCGATGTTTGGACACACCTTAATAATGGAAGGTGGAAGTTAAATTTGAGGTCAAATGCTAGGCCAAGTGAATGTCATTTGTATATTATTGTTAAATTATTACAGCAACAAAAGTGACTTTTAGAAGGGGCTAATTTGTTTAAACGTCTTTAGATATGGGAAAAATAATCCTTCAAATGAGTCCTGTGATATTCTGTGTACAGATTACTAACTAACCAAAAGACTGAAGCTTGACGAAAATAATACCAAGTCACTTTTGTTCTACCCTTGATTAGTCTGATCTACTTAAGGTTCCAAGTTCGTACTAGTATTGACAAAAGGTAGTATTTTTACTATTGTACTCTGTATATTCGTAAGGAAATATAATTTGTAAAAAGTAAAGGAAATCCAATTATCTTTCAGAAGTGTGTCTTCTGCAATTAATTAAATTATGAAATAGGCCTTGGAATCGAAAGTACCAACCCGTTAAAAATAACCGATATACCTTTTAGAGGGATCGCCCCACCCATGCATTTAGCGATCCTCTAATAATATTCAATTGTCTCGCTGGAGGACGTAAAACTGAGACAAAACCAGCCCTGTCAAGCCACAGACAATAACACTGGCTCTTTTGAGGGTACCTTTTATCAATGATTCATCCACCGCCATTTTACGTGAAGATGGAACAATAGCAACTAACATTAAATCCTTGGGGGAGCTGTACAAGGATAGATTTGCCTCTGTCTCTGTTCCTGATCCTGTCTCTGATCATTCCCCTCAGGTCAATGGTCATGCGGAACCCTCAGAGAAGCTTAACCTTCAATGCTCTCTGTGTAAGTTTTTATTTTATTTTATTTTAGTTTATTATTATTATTTATTTATTTTTTATTTATTTATTTTTTTTGGGTACATTGAATGTGATATCACCATTGGCTTGGTAGTTAATTTTGGGCTTGGTAGTTAATTTGAAGGCCAGCCACTCACTATGAGGTAGAGCAACAGGTGCTCCAGATCAGGTCTACCTGATAGTGAGTGGCTAGCCTAATGATTAGGGTAATCCATTTTTTTTTCTTTTTCTCCCAAGTGCTTAAACCAGTGCTTAAGTAAGTCCATATCTTTTGCACTATCTAATTTAAGTAAATTATGATTATGATTGATGTTGCAGGCAAGTACTCGTGCACTATTCGAAGCTCTCTCTATAAACATCTACAGGAAAAGCACTTCACTCTGTACAAGTGTGATCAGTGTAACAAGAACTATCACAGTGTTCGTTCTGTAACACGACACTTGCATGAAGGTAAGACAGTGTAGGCTGGTTTCACACACAAAACATATGGTTTTCATTTCGTAGATTCATATAAGCTTAACCCATCCCTTGGGGCAATTGCCTCATCACCTAACCCTCAGAGTGGGCTTTTTGTGTAAGGAGTTAGGCTTGGTTTTCATTTGGTTCGGTTCGTTATTGATTTGCTTACACCTAACCCTCAGAGTGGGCTTTTTGTGTAAGGAGTTAGGCTTGGTTTTCATTTGGTTCGGTTCGTTATCGATTTGCTTTTGGTCCATTCTGATAGGTAAGAAACAAGAATCAGCTTTTAATTCGCTATGGGCTATGGAATTGAAACCAAATGGAAATGAACACCTCATTTCTTAACCTTTGCATAAAAAATGAGTACAATGTAAACAAAGGAACAGGATGGAAAACATAAATGAGTAATAACCAAGTTGATTTTTTACTTTGATATTCAGTGTACCTAGATAATCAAAGTTTTAATTGGGAATAAAGGGAGAACGGGCTCTAGTCTTGATTTTAAATCATTACATGAAAGTAAAATCAAAAAATCAAATCATTCTTAACCTCTACATCAAAAAACCTTTGCATAAAAAATGAGTACAATGTAAACAAAGGAACAGGATGGAAAACATAAATGAGTAATAACCAAGTTGATTTTTTACTTTTATTTACTTGTTTCGAATTAGAACCAAATACATAAGACCTTGTTTAGACTGCGGAAGCAAAGGGACTTTTCAGTCTCATTCTGGCAGTGTAAGAAGGGTATATTCTATTCTATTCTACTTTCAGTGCATCACATTTCGAGAGCCCGTGTAGAACAGGTATACAAGAAGAAAGTCATAGCAAGCAAAGTGGTGATTTTTTAATAACCCTGTAGGTAGGTACGATAGTGAAGAGATAGTGCAGTCTGCAGTCATTAACTTCATTCATGTTCAGTGCCTCTATCCCTCATTCCCTCTCTTGATTCAGTAAATTGTAAATTCAGTTAATTCCAGTTGTAGTTGTAAGCCCGTGAACGTGTGTTATCCCGCGATCTGTGCGTTTCGCGTCTTGGCTCACGTGACTTTCGTGAGATAAATAAAGTTCATTTTAAATAAATGAATATTTTATTTATTAATTAATTATAACAGGAATAAAATTAACAAGGGTAATCCGCGTTGTGTGTCAAGATGGTATTAAATTTATTTGTTTAACAAAAAATTAAAATAATACATAATAATAAAATAAAAAATATCGTTGGGAAATAAAATCAAGTTAATTCATTATTAATTCTTTAATTTTCTTTTTTGTTATAGTGTTAGTTTTGAGATATTTCACCAAGTTTTTCGTCAAGCTAATATTTCTCGTACTATTGGTAAGTTTCCAAATTTTGAATAATTTATGTTCACATTTTGATTTTCCATCATAATAGTCTGTATTTGTGTACGTATATGTCCTTGATTTTCGCGATATTTCATTAACACCATCCAGTGTTTTCATCACTACGTAGGGAGGTATGTAGGTACCTACCTACTTGGATATGGGATATGACAACTAGGTACCTTGTATACTCGTACCTACGCTTAATAGCCCCAATCATCCAATTAACCTTTTGCTTAGCTAAGTGAATAGCTAATTGACCCTAATATGATGTATTTTTCTGGGATGTAGCCTACCGTAATCATGTTAAGCAGATAGATATTGGGTATTTTTTTATTAAACAAAATTTTCGACACTCTTAGGTGAGGTAAATAAATACCTACAGTATGGTAGGAGGTGGGGCGTGCCTTGTATACCTACGCTTAATAGCCCCAATCATCCAATTAACCTTTTGTTTAGCTAAGTGAATAGCTAATTGACCCTAATATGATGTATTTTTCTGGGATGTAGCCTACCGTAATCATGTTAAGCAAATAGGTAGATATTGGGTATTTTTTTATTAAACAAAATTTTCGACACTCTTAGGTGAGGTAAATAAATACCTACAGTATGGTAGGAGGTGGGGCACGGTTGGTCCAGTGGTAACGCGGTTGCTTGCCATGCAGAAGGTCCCGGGTTCGAATCCCACCATCGATAAAAATTTGTACTCGTTTTTTGATTGCACATATTTCAACGGGTTACTTTCTGGTGTTCTTGTGTTGACCCAGCACCTAAATGGGGAGCATTGTGTCTCTTCTCGCCCATCTGATGAGAGGCGTACTACGGGATGGGCATGCTACGACACAGACCACTTGCGTCCAATGTAGCAGTTGTTTCATTGCTACGAAATAAAATCGGCGGTGTAAACTTATTTCGCAGATTTTGATAAAATGTTTGTGACACTAGTTTCGGTAGCTAGGAAATCATCATCATACATTGTACCCTACCTTACATTACCTAGGTACTTACCTATTAATCTTTGCATCAAATACCCATTTTGATTTGTTTGGTTCATTGACATCTAATAAACATTGATGGTTTATACCTACTTTTTAGGGTATATCGCACACCTAGATCAAAAGGTGAGTATGTCAAAAAATTGAATTTTTCAGAAATCGAAAAAAACCTTTTATTTTCCACATTTCTTCATATGAAACGCTCTCTTTAGTATTTTTTACTTTTTTTTTAATTACTTTGGGTTCGAATATTCATATAGCTCTTGTTGAATTCCATGTGCGCTTGTACCTTGTAGATACCTTCATAATCTGCAATAAACTCATTTTTGAAAATTTGTCAGTTAGCTCTTTTAGGATTTCCCACATTCAACTATTCAACTCTCGTCAAAGTCACTGCTTTGGGTCGGGATTGTGTTTTTGGGTCACTAGGAAGCTATTCGCTATGAAAACTCATTTTGAATAATATCCAGAGAAGGAGAATATTAGTGGAGATGCCGAAACTTCCAGCCTCTCTGTACTGGAAGAAATAGGGAGCAAATACCCAATAGTAGAGATGTCTCATTGTAGTGTGAAAGAAATTTTATTGGAGATGCCAAAACTACAAGTTTTCCAGTCGCTCTTTACACCCCTCTCTCACTTCCATGAATTCATATGTAATGGGTCAATAACAATAGGTAATAAGGTATGATGTAGGAAGCTAACTTTTTTTGCACCAACTTTTTTTTTCTCAAGTTCCAATTTAGAAAAAAAATCTGGTGTAAAGTTGAGATACCAACGAGGAATGTGAGAGACATGCGCAGGATAAAACTCTTTACAGACTCCTTGGTCCTTGGCTCTCTCTCTCTCTCTCTCTCTCTCTGGCTGATACTTCGCTCATATATAAAACTGGAATTCCATGAGGCAATTGCATACCTTGAAACAGAAAGAAGACCAGTGCTCGTTCTTGATAAACATTTTGTACTCTCAGGTATCTACACATACTTACGTACATGACATGTGTAGATACTGCATACGTTTTTCTATAGAACATTCTGAATAGGTATGTATACCTACTCTCATAAGTTCTATACGCAATATCCTTACGTATCTATAGGAGAGATAAGATATGAACAGTATTGTTTTAACCTCGATAAATGTAGGTAAGTACCTATTGTTAGTTTAATCGCTCAATTTTGCTTTGCATTTGCTGAACAAACCAAAGCTCACATCATACTCCGTGAGCTATAACTGAAGCTTCAGATACCTTTTCTATTTACTTACATACCGTATCTAGTTTTGGGAGGATTAAGGTCTTATCCTTACCCTTCGGAAGCCCAGAAGCAATATCTAGACTCCTTCTATGTCCCAAGTGTTTGTATTTTCAGATAATTTTCAGTGTCTTACACCCATATTTATGAACAAAATGCTGGCTCTTAAGTTCGTGCTAAGCATAGTCTCAAGGCATTTGATTGGTCAATTTTTTTCGATTCCCGTCGGAGTCGAAAAAGGCTCTGTACCTACTTGAATTTTGCGGTGCCCTCTTGAGGACACCGACCCTTCATGAAACCGGGTTTCGTCAAAGTTTACTAATCTAATAGGCAGTAAGAAAACTTTTGCTGATTGAGACCATAATAATAGTCATACACATTGTTTTCCATGATAAAATCTATGTATGTGGTATGTTGTGACTCACATACTGACATGAGTAATTAAGAATGTCGGTAGGTTGTCATCCAACATAGGAATATGTACCTACCTATCATTCTAATAGTAGGTATCATCAAAGTATTACAGGAAATAGAGCGGGAACTACCTATATACTTATTTATATGTATTAAGGAGCGCGGTAGCGCTCCGCCCCGCCAAGTCAAGATAGGTATTACATAGGTACCTGTAGCTCAACTGAATATGAAATACACGTATTTAGGTATTTGTGACATATTGAGACGCTCCTTATTTACCTATGGGTCTTAATACTCGTAGATATTTATTCTTATCACTAAAAAAATCCCATTGCAAAATACTCCAAATCTAAGGAGGAACTAGGTAGGTCTTATTCAAACTGTCTGCGGTCTACGCATACGTACAACCTACACGCAAATAATAAGATAGTAAAGTTACATGTACATTGTACAATCGAACCTGTCTAATTAAGACCGTGACGACCGTCTAGTCTAAATGGGAAACCTGAATACCTAAACGGGAAAAATTGCCGGTCTATTGGATTCCCAATTAGACAGGTTCGACTGTTATACTCATATAAAGTTCAACAAAGGCTCTTGAAGTCTTTCGTTTGAAAAACGCTGAAAGCAGAAAGCTCACCCTTTGCTGAAACTAATGAAAGAAACATAGATTTTGCTCGTTAACAATAACTTTGAAGTTCGTTTGAAAAACGCTGAAAGCAGAAAGCTCACCCTTTGCTGAAACCAATGAAAGAAACATAGATTTTGCTCGTTAACAATAACTCCTATGATACTTCCGCGGCCATTATACAAACAAAGGAAAATTAAAAATTCATAATAATACCTACTTGAAGAAAAAAGAGAGCGAATAAGAAAGGGGGAGAAAAATTACGCATAGAAAGCATGAATCTTTCGCAAGCTTTCACCATCGCAACCCTCCTTTGTTAGACGAGGGTAGAGCAGTGAACTTATAAAGGGTACAAACTGCATTGTACATTTGTACATAAATGTATGGTAAGCTTGGAACACAGGTGTGCGAAATATAGCCTGGTGACGTCCAACCTTCCACAATTCAGTAACTCTCCATCTCCATACAGCCATATAGGTACATGTTACGGTCGTCAGAAAAGCCTGGACTCCGCAGCAACCCTCCTTTGTTAGACGAGGGTAGAGCAGTGAAAGCAGTGAACTTATAAAAGGTACAATGTAAGCTTGGAACACAGGTGTGCGAAATATAGCCTGGTGACGCCCAACCTTCCACAATTCAGTAACTCTCCATCTCCATACAGCCATATAGGTACATGTTACGGTCGTCAGAAAAGCCTGGACTCCGCAGCCCAGGCCTTTTCAGCAAATCTTTGCTGGAACTTTCAATGTACTTTTAGACCTGACAGCTGGAAAAAACACTTCTTTCAAGACCCTCCTTTGTTAGACGAGGGTAGAGCAGTGAAAGCAGTGAATTTGTAAAGGGTACAAACTGCATTGTACATATGTAAATGTATGGTAAGCTTGGAACACAGATGTGCGAAATATAGCCTGGAGACGCTTAACCTTCCACAATTCAGTAACTCTCCATCTCCATACAGCCATACATGTTACGGTCGTCAGAAAAGCCTGGGCTCCGCAGCCCAGGCCTTTTCAGCAAATCTTTGCTGGAACTTTCAATGTACTTTTAGACCTGACAGCTGGAAAAAACACTTCTTTCAATGTGTAAACTAATGTAAACACTTTAGTTGGTATTTTCCTTTTGGAAACTGAGACGGTTTCCTCTTTTCTGACTTCTGAAGCTCGGCGAAGTAGCGCCTGTACTGAATCATTGGATTATCTTAGAATTTCTTGAATCCTATTAGGTGGTCTATCTTGAAGAGGAGAAATCGTTTCAGTTTCCGAATGGAAAATACAGCTTTTCAATCTAAATTTCATATTAAATAGAGGACTAGAGGGTATTATCCATCCATTCTAACTTTGTCTCATTGTTTGATTCCAGGGTGCAATGGGGACCATGGCGGACTATCTTGAAGAGGAGAAATCGTTTCAGTTTCCGAATGGAAAATACAGCTTTTCGATCTAAATTTCATATTATTATTATTTTTTTTTATTTTTAAATGTAAGCAAGGTTTTAATTTATAAAAAATTACACCTATTCTGTACCAAATACATGAGACCTTGTTTAGACTGCGGGAGTAAAGGGACTTTTCAGTCTCATTCTGGCAGTATAAACAGGGTATATTCTATTCTATTCTATTCTATTCTATTCTATTAAATAGAGGACTAGAGGGTATTATCCATCCATTCTAACTTTGTCTCATTGTTTGATTCCAGGGTGCAATGGGGACCATGGCGGAACCCTGTGGCTGCCTGTCCAAATATTTCGTCTGTATAGTCAGCTTCCTCCTCTTTGTAAGTATTTTTACATTCCTCATTCTGCCTAAATTTTCAATGGTCAGATTTTTTTTTTCTTGAATGATGGCCGGAACCACAGCCCGAGTTTAAACTTAGCTTAAGTTTAACTTTTGGATTGGCTAAAAAGATTGAGATCAACCAATCAGGCGGCTTAATAAAAGAGTTAAAACTTTTTTTTTTAAAGAGGTTTGACAGAGGGAACTGTAACTGCTATGGTCTTATCGTCCCGAAATCGAAGAGAGAAGGAAGACAGGATAGGAGAAAGCCAGCCGTTCTGAGAACGAACATTATCCCATCAGGATAAAATCCGCCCCGGGCGGGAATCGAACCCGCGGCCTAGCGCTTACAAGGCAGACGCACTACCAACTAAGCTAACTAGGCTGGCAGCTCTTTGACTTTAAAACCTCGCCTAAGTCAGCGCAACTGTTCTATTGATTTTCAGAGTTAAAACTTTAAACTCAGTTCAAAGTCGGATTGTGATCCTGGCCATAAGTAACCAATAATCTTCTAACATCTATACTTGTAATTAAACATCCAACCAGGTAAAATGCCTATTACATAGAAGCATAATAGATAGATAGGTACGTAGGTACATAATTATTGTCTATATCACAGCATTACTAAGTGCCTCCTTTGCAATCAATTTCCATATTTCAATAATCTTTTTACACTGGTAATGTCGCCACTGGTCGCATATAGTGCCGATCTTCGCAGAAAACGAAGAAGTTTTGTACAAATTTTTGATAACATTCCAATAAATATGTACCATTGGACCAACATACATGAAATTGTATGTTGGTCCAATGGATTTCCGGGGATTTGCCTACATTATTTATTCAAACAATTTACCTATTCTGGGCATCGAACCAAGCTTTAGTAGTGTATTCACCTTGCACAATTATCATCTAGGTGTGAACTGGAACCATTACTAAACTCGCCTCTACTGAAGTTAATATATATATATTTGGATTTGGTTCAAATTTTAACCACGCGTTACTTACGAGTATTCAGGTTTCCCATTTAGACTAGACGGTCGTCACGGTCCCAATTAGACAGGTTCGATTGTACAATGTACATGTAACTTTACTATCTTATTATTTGCGTATATGTAGGTTGTACGTATGCGTAGACCGCAGACAGTTTGAATAAGACCTACCTAGTTCCTCCTTAGATTTGGAGTATTTTGCAATGGGATTTAACACTTGCTCTGTTATTTTAGAGGCATCCATAATTCACATTCACATTCGAATTCCTAATTTCTTAATTAAGAGATCGGGTTAAGTACCTATAGATCAATATACATAACATGCCATCCTCGCTATTACATACTTACAGTCAGTGGTACGAGTAACTACTTACGGTTTATGGGCTGGATTCCGCTAGATTATACATATGCGTATAGGTAGGTACATATAATTATGTACTTGCAAAATTTATTCACATAGGTATATACCTATTAGGTATGCATTTAATAGTGTGTTTATTACAACACTTTGGGTAAATTAGGATTGTTTTAGGAGAAAAAGTCCTGAATGAGGACTAATGAGGCGGTCAAATAAAAGTGGCAGTTTTGGCATCTCCACCATTTTCCTGCGTGTAGGTCTGGGCATAAACAGAGACCTTGTGCTTCGACAAAAATATGTATAATAATTACAGATGTAGGTTGCAGATATTATGAAGATGAACTTAAAGAAGAAATGTTACCTATATTTATGACAAGTTCACCATTTTGCTTTCAGATATAAATATTATTACAAGTAGTTACAGAACGTAGCTAGGGAAGTACATATACATAGATAGATAACTTGGTATACTGTAGGTATATCTGTAATGAGTATTGAAGAAGTAATTAGCGAAGCTATAAATTATTATTAGCACCTCACAGCAAAACGTAAAGGTGACAACATAGCCATCATCAGTGGAGGTAATATAGGGCATCCACCTACTGTAGGTATGTATAAATTTCAACATAATTGCGGGACCTCCGGAGAAATACGTAAAAGGCGAAACCAATGGATTGCAAACCTAGTACCTATGATAATCACACAATCACGGAAGTTGTCAAGAGTATCAAGAGGAGTGGCTGGATGGAAGAGTTCCTTCAGGAGAACCCTGCCAGACATAATTGCGGGATCTCCGGAGAAATACATAAAAGGCGAAACCAACGGATTGCAAACCTAGTATGATTATAACCACGGAAGTTGTCAAGAGTATCAAGAGGAGTGGTTGGATGGAAGAGTTCCTTCAGGAGAACCCTGCCACTTTAAAAAAAAAGACTGAAAAAAAAGTAAAAAAAAAAAAAAAAAAACATATAATATGCCATTCTCGCTATTACATACTTACAGTCAGTGGTACGAGTAACTACTTACTTACGGTTTATGGGCTGGATTCCGCTAGATTATACATATGCGTATAGGTAGGTACATATAATTATGTACTTGCAAAATTTATTCATATATTAGGTATGCATTTAATAGTGTGTTTATTACAACACTTTGGGTAAATTAGGATTGTTTTAGGAGAAAAAGTCCTGAATGAGGACTAATGAGGCGGTCAAATAAAAGTGGTAGTTTTGGCATCTCCACCATTTTCTTGCGTGTAGGTCTGGGCATAAACAGAGGCCTTGTGCTTCGACAAAAACATGTATAATAATTAGGTACATATGTAGGTTGCAGATATTATGAAGATGAACTTAAAGGAGGAATGTTACCTATATTTATGACAAGTTCACCATTTTGCTTGCAGGTATAAATATTATTACAAGTAATAGGGTACAGACCGTAGCTAGTGAAGTACATCTACATATAGATAGGTAACTTGGTATACTGTAGGTATATCTGTAATGAGTATTGAAGAAGTAATTAGCGCAGCTATAAATTAATATTAGCACCTCACAGCAAAACGTAAAGGTGACAACATAGCCATCATCAGTGGAGGTAATATAGGGCATCACCTACTGTAGGTACAAATAAATTTCGACATAATTGCGAGATCTCCGGAGAAATACATAAAAGGCGAAAGCAATGGATTGCAAACCTAGTATGATTATAACCACGGAAGTTGTCAAGGATAACAAGAGGAGTGGCTGGATGGAAGAGTTCCTTCAGGAGAACCCTGCCACTTTTAAAAGAAAGACTGAAGAAAAAAAACATGAACATAAACCCGACTTCACTTCTGACTTTCGTACAAGCTCATCCCTAAATGGAATTTAGCTAAAATAGGACCTCATTATAACAAGAATACTACCCCCCGGTACTGATGACTTTATATTAGGTACCTACATCTATTATTGTGCTAATTATTTGATCTACTCTGCTGCCATTCGTGCATTACACAAGTCTGAGGTTTGGTATTCTGCGTCTGACAGTGCATAGATTTGTCACATGACACGATAGATAGATACTGGTGAAATAAATGTGACAGGTAGGTATCTACTTACCAGCTACCATGATCTTATTACTGGTATTGTGGTACCTACTACTAATGATTTTATTACTGATTTGGTACCAAACTACCCATATTTTATGTTGTGGTATTTTCTGGGCTTTATAAACCTTGCTGAATTCTGAACTCAATAAAACTGTAACTTCAACTTTGAAAACTTACTCGTGTAATTTAGTACGTAATACGTTACAGTAAGAAAGAACCTAATAAATATACCCACAAACCTACAGATTTGCTATAATAGTGCTAAGTTTTCCACTTTCAAAATCTTAAAATAACACTTTCGTTCTTGGTACCTGGTCGTACCTATAACAAAACACTAACTCATTTGAAATCAGCCATAACTAACATACAAATAAACACATTAGGTACCATACTAACTCCACCTACACAAATTATCACGTCCACAATAGCAAATTTGCTGAAAGATTTATTTTTAATAGGTCCGAATTGCAGACTAAATCGTGAACAAGTATTTAGCTTCAATTCATTGCTGGTGTGTTTACAAAATACCTAAATAACGCGAATTTGAAAGGATTAACACAATAACATCAAAAGTTTGAGCGTAGTGTTTCCTCGAATAAACATTTACTTAACGAATAAACGTTGCGAATGAGAACGGTTTAAACACTGTTAAACCGTTAAACGTAAAGAATAAAATTGTTAAACAGCGCTATTTCACGCTCGCAAATTAACACTTTTGACGATCGCTTGTAGCCTTGGCCTTACCTATACTTCATGAGTGTCTCTGTAACTACTTGTAATAATATTTATATCTGCAAGCAAAATGGTGAACTTGTCATAAATATAGGTAACATTCCTCCTTTAAGTTCGTCTTCATATCAAGGTACCTACAACCTACATAATTATTATGCATGTTTTTGTCGAAGCACAGGTCTCTGTTTATGCCCAGACCTACAGGCATCAGGATAATAGTGGAGATGCCAAAACTACCACTTTTGTGCGAGTTCCTTCAGGACTTTTTGTCCTTAAAAACAACCCTGAATTATCCAAAGTGTAATAAACACTCTCTTAAATACATATTAGTAAATTTGCAAGTACATAATTGTATGTACCTATACCTACCTAAATATAATATGCATATGTACGAGTATAATCTAGCCCATAAACCGTGAGTCGTTAAGTACTGTACCACTGTAGGTATGTAATAGCGGGAATGGCATGTTATTTATACTTAACTCGATCTCTTAATTAAGCAATTAGGAATTTGAATGTGAGTTATGGATGCCTCTAAAATAACAGAGCAAGTGTTAAGGGGGGGGAAATTTTATTTCTCAATTTGTTTATTGGTCGAACATAGTTTGATACTAAATTACTCGTAAGTAACGCGTGGTTAAAATTTGAACCAAATCCAAATATAGCTTCAGTAGAGGCGAGTTTAGTAATGGTTCCAGTTCACACCTAGATGATAATTGTGCTAGGTGAATACACTACTGAAGCTTGGTTCGATACCCAGAATAGGTAAATTGTTTGAATAAATAATGTAGGCAAATCCCCAGAAATCCATTGGACCAACATACAATTTCATGTACCTATGTTGGTCCAATGGTCCATATTTATTGGAATGTTATCAAAAATTTGTACAAAACTTCTTCGTTTTCTGCGAAGATTGGCACTATATGGTCGGAGCTACGGCCAAGGCTCCTTTGAGGACGCTTCTATTCATTAGCATGTTTCATTTATTTTCTCTTGAGTCGGTAGTAGGCTATTTTAGATGGTCGGTTCTCCGGTGTGGACGCCTACTTACCATATTTCTTCTTTCTAATTCATGTCCATTTTGTTTTCTTCGCTTACAGATAGCCGGATCGATTTCAGTTGCCGTGGGGCTTTGGGTACACTATGACAAACAGTCCTTCTCCAAGTTCCTCACCACGGTTGACGATTCAGTCCAATTTCCAGGGGTAAGTTATCTCATGAATCATATCATGTGCAAGTATACATACGAATTATTTAATAGTTGTAAATTACAAGAAATTAGTTATTCTTTCCTAGACCACTTGAGTAGTATCATGTGCAAGTATACATACGAATTATTTAATAGTTGTAAATTACAAGAAATTAGTTATTCTTTCCTAGACCACTTGAGTAGAGCTCTCATCCTTTCCGTAAACAGTAGCGTAGTTATAGTAGTTACCTACCCGTACAAGTGAAATATACGTGACACTAAGGAAATGTCGGACAGTACCCCATTATTAACATCAACAGATGTAAGTACTACCTACTTACTTTTTACAGTATCATCAGGTACTTACCTAACTGAGCATTTTCAGAGAGTTGTAAAAGTGGGAGTAGGTAGGTACCTACTAGATTCGTATAAGCTTAACCCATCTTTTAGGGCTGTTTGCCCCTACACCTAAGCCTCAATGTGAGCTTTTTGTGTATGACTAAATTAGGAATTAGGTAGATGTAGGTACCTTTTAAGGCGTAGCCAAAGTATTAGAGGTGGATTTATTTTATAATAAGAGTACGATGGATGGCCTTTTCGATTTGTTTATGGCCAACATTATTGTCTGTTTGCCCCTACACCTAAGCCTCAATGTGAGCTTTTTGTGTATGACTAAATTAAGAAGTAGGTAGATGTAGGTACCTTCTATAGCGTAGCCAAAGTATTAGAGGTGGATTTATTTTATAATAAGAGTACGATGGATGGCCTTTTCGATTTGTTTATGGCCAACATTATTGTAAGCTTGGTTAATATCCATGAAAAGGCTGACCAAGTCTACCTACCTACATAGGTATAGGTATGTATTCTAACTTATATAGATCTATATCTATAAGTTAGAAAAAAATCCTCCCTGAGCTGTCTGTGAGAACGATAGCTTGATTCTCAGCAGTCAGAATCAATTATAAGTTCTAAACTGGTAATTAAAACGATATAACGTTAGACAAATCTGCGTGGGGAAAATAGATCATGAGATCTGCTCTGAGCAATGGTTTGCAGTTATTGTTTTAAGTATATGTTACCGGCAATCTATATAATACGGGCATTCTATGTAATACCTAGTCATTCCATGAAATTCCCAGAGTTCTTAGGCAAAGTGTGTAATGAATAGAATGCCGGTAACATATACAGAGTGACTCAAAACCTCTGTGAAGTAACTTCTTTTCCGAATGGTTTTCACACTAGGCTTGTACACTAGAGGTCTCGTTTTCGATTCCCGTCGGAGTCGAAAAAGGCTCTGTACCTACTTGAATTTTGCGGTGCCCTCTTGAGGACACTGACCCTTCATGAAACCGGGTTTCGTCAAAGTTTACTAATCTAATAGGCAGTAAGAAAACTTTTGCTGATTGAGACCATAATAATAGTCATACACATTGTTTTCCATGATAAAATCTATGTATGTGGTATGTTGTGACTCACATACTGACATGAGTAATTAAGAATGTCGGTAGGTTGTCATCCGACATAGGAATATGTACCTACCTACCTATCATTCTAATAGTAGGTATCATCAAAGTATTACAGGAAATAGAGCGGGAACTACCTATATACTTATTTTTATGTATAAGTAATACATAGGTACCTGTAGCTCAACTGAATATGAAACACACGTATTTAGGTATTTGTGACATATTGAGACGCTCCTTATTTACCTATGGGTCTTAATACTCGTAGATGTTTATTCTTATCCCATTGTAAAATACTCCAAATCTAAGGAGGAACTAGGTAGGTCTTATTCAAACTGTCTGCGGTCTACGCATACGTACAACCTACACGCAAATAATGTTCGCTTACAGATAGCCGGATCGATTTCAGTTGCCGTGGGACTTTGGGTACACTATGACAAACAGTCCTTTTCCAAGTTCCTCACCACGGTTGACGATTCAGTCCAATTTCCAGGGGTAAGTTATCTCAACGAAAACAAATCCCTAGTACCAGCCAATCACGCTGAAATCGTCTGACAGACCCAGGTCTGAAGCTTTTCCCGCCACACACGTTTCGACTGTTTGACAGACCGCGGTCTTTATGTCAAACCTAGGTTTAGGTCGTTTTGAGCGTGAGTGGCTGGTCTAGTAAATATCGAGTTTTAGGAATACTCTTGAAGAGGTTTGACAGAGGGAACTGTAACTGCCAAGGTCTTATCGTCCCGAAATCGAAGAGAGAAGGAAGACAAAGACAGAATAGGAGAAAGCCAGCCGTTCCGAGAACGAACAATATCCCTTCAGGATAAAATCCGCCCCGGGAGAACGTACATTATCCCTTCAGGATAAAATCCGCCCCGGGCGGGAATCGAACCCGCGGCCTAGCGCTTACAAGGAATATTCTTACTTAAATGTAAGGGTTGCATTTGTGTTACTCTTGTTTACCGAATGACATAAAACTATGCCTATCCCATTTCTTTTTTTTTTATGTCATCGAAAGCCAGGATTTACTATGTTATTTGTGCTGACAAGAAAGCGGATAAGGGCTGAGGTTTATTACTGCTGTCTTCCGTTCCATGTAGCTCCCTTTAGTCCTTAGTACCTAGCATTGTAGCAGCTACAGTTGTAACTTTTCCTTCGCGTAGGTATACAAGTGACTTCGAAGTTCACTGTGCACTCCATGCTTGATTGAACTTTCAAAGTCTCCCCCTATAATAAACAAACTTGGAAACATAAAACAGTGGTTGTTTGCCCCTACACCTAAGCCTCAATGTGAGCTTTTTGTGTATGACTAAATTAAGAAGTAGGTAGATGTAGGTATCTTTTAAAGCGTAGCCAAAGTATTAGAGGTGGATTTATTTTATAATAAGAGTACGATGGATGGCCTTTTCGATTTGTTTATGGCCAACATTATTGTAAGCTTGGTTAATATCCATGAAAAGGCTGACCAAGTCTACCTACCTACATAGGTATAGGTATGTATTCTAACTTATATAGATCTATATCTATAAGTTAGAAAAAAAATCCTCCCTGAGCTGTCTGTGAGAACGATAGCTTGATTCTCAGCAGTCAGAATCAATTATATTAAGTTCTAAACTGGTAATTAAAACGATATAACGTTAGACAAATCTGCGTGGGTAAAATAGATCATGAGATCTGCTCTGAACAATGGTTTGCAGTTATTGCTTTATGTATATATATGTTACCGGCAATGTAATACCTAGTCATTCCATGAAATTCCCAGCGTTCTTAGGCAAAGTGTGTAATGAATAGAATGCCGGTAACATATCCAGAGTGACTCAAAACCTCTGTGAAGTAACTTCTTTTCCGAATCAAAGTTCATACTGGATAAATGTTCACGCAACTTCAAACTTCAGAAATATCTCGCTGATAAGAGTGATATGAATGAATCAATACTTAGTCTGTCAGCTAATGAGCTAATTGAGGGTTTTAAGAAGTAGTCACAATCACCTATAGGTATTGATAAGTACAAAAAAGTACAGTCAGTCATCAATTCATCACTCTTAGATAAGGAATCCAAAAAGGATTGTCACCGGGTTTACAAACCTTCATGTGTATTTATTAGCCAAATCCCCTTTAGAGATGAACTGAATGTGGGAAATCCTAAAAGAGCTAACTGACAAAACTGTTTTTTTTTTTTTTTTTTTTTTTTTTTTTTTTTGTGGAAAAAAAACTTATCAATCGTGCTGGGAGGCGCGCGAACGTCAAGAGTTCGGACTGTTCGGAGCGATTAGATTAGGTGATTAGGTACCGCGGCACTGAAGGTGTACACAAGCTGCGAATTGAAAGTTGAAAGTGTGTTGATATTTGAATATTATTTTGACATGTGTGTGAACTGTGTAGTATAATCTTCTTCCGCCAATAGTAATAATGAAGTTCATTGTAACCATGCACCATGCAGATAGAAACATTTAAATAGAACGTTAATAGTTTATGCTAATGACTTTTTATTCTGATTGCCCTTTCTCTCTCTCTTTCTCTATTTCTTTCTCTCTCTCTCTTTTTATTTTTTTCTCTGCCTATCGAGATAAATACCCGAGGTATGTACTTATCAGTGGAGATGCCAAAACTACCACATTTTCAGTTACCTCTTTCCTCTTTTTTTTACTGCTTCTTTCTTTCTCTCTCCCTCTCCCTCTCTCTCTCCCTCCCTCCCTCTCTCTCTTTTCCTCTCTCCCTCTCCCTCTCTCTCTCCCTCTCTCTCCCTATCTCTCTCTCTTCCTCTCTCCCTCTCCCTCTCTCTCCCTCCCTCCCTCTCTCTCTCTCTCTCTCTCTCTCTCGTTTTCCGGTCTTCCTCTGGTATCCCATGTACCATTGTACCTACATTATTACTATACACATCACTTCCATACACATAAAAGCTCATAGCAAACACAAACATAGTACCATAGTTCTATCTCTGGTTATCTTTCAAGCTTTACCCATAATCCCATGAATATAATTGCGGACATTATTATTTCAATTGTTAAGTTCTCTATCTTGGATTCAAATATAATATCCTTTCTAATATCTAATAATAATTCATTGTAATACTTTCTTCTCATTCTTACTACATACATACGTAGAGATGGGTAATACTGAATACATTCACGATCCGTATCCGCAGATACGGATCGAGCGTCTATCCGATTACTTTAGTGAGTACAAAAGTATTCGAATACTTTTTACTCGTACTCATCATAATATCATCGCGTAGGTAGATACAGATACTTCAGCAGGTCGCAAGATCCCAGAGCCCAGAGTTATAAATAGGTAGGTAGGTACCTAAGGAGAAGAAAATAAGACTAATAGGTTCAAGAACTCAAGAACAATTATTATTATTAAAGTTTTTAATGTATTTACATTGAATTTACATTAAAAACTTTAATAATAATAATAATTGTTCTTGAGTTCTTGAATTTTTTTTAGGTTAAATCTCTACCTTTAGAAGAAATTTGAAATTTTAGAATTTTAATATGTAGGTACCTAATACTTTTACAAATTGAGGTGAACTAAACTCACAGAATGGCCTCGAAAATGATAAAAGCTCATCGGGCGGTCACGACCCAAATTATCTGGCCTTTCAGATGTGTGGTTTGGTGACTCTCCTAACAGTAGTACCTACCACAGTGCCAGTAATAAAATCATTAGTAGTAGGTACCACAATACCAGTAATAAGATCATGGTAGCTGGTAAGTAGATACCTACCTGTCACATTTATTTCACCAGTACCCAGTGCGTGAACGTCAAGAGTTCGAAACACCACGCCGCCCGGCCTATTTTCTGAACATCCGATCCGATGATTAGATAGATTCGTAAAAGCTTAACCCTTTAGGGCTATCTAGCCTCTACACTTAAGCCTCAGATTGGCCTTTTTGTGTATGGAGTTAAGCGATGATTAGGTATCTCTTAACTGTTACTGCGGCACTAAAAATGTATACAAGCTGTGAATTGAAAGTTGAAATTGTGTTGATATTTGAATCTTATTTTGACATGTGTGTGAACTGTGTAGTAGGTATAATCTTCTTCCGCCAATAGTAATGAAGTTCATTGTAACCATGCAGATAGAAACATTTAAATAGAACATTAATAGTTTATGCTAATGACTTTTTATTCTGATTGCCCTTTCTCTCTCTCTCTCTCTCTCTCTCTCTCTCTCTTTCTCTTTCTTTCTCTGCCTATCAAGATAAATACCCGAGGTATGTACTTATCAGTGGAGATGCCAAAACTACCACATTTTCAGTTACCTCTTTCCTCTTTTTTTACTGCTTCTTTCTTTCTCTCTCCCTCTCCCTCTCTCTCTCTCCCTCTCTCTCTCTCTCTCCCTCCCTCTCTCTTTCTCTCCCTCCCTCTCTCTCTCCCTCCTTCCCTCCCTCTCTCTCTCTCGTTTTCCGGTCTTCCTGAGCAACTCTGGTATCCCATGTACCATTGTACCTACATTATTAGGTACTATACACATCACTTCCATACACATAAAAGTTCATAGCAAACACATAGTACCATAGTTCTATCTCTGGTTATCTTGCAAGCTTTACCCATAATCCCATGAATATAATTGCGGACATTATTATTTGAATTGTTAAGTTCTCTATCTTGGATTCAAATATAATATCCTTTCTAATATCTAATAATAATTCATTGTAATACTTTCTTCTCATTCTTACCACATGAGAGAGCTTTCATTGGGAGTAATCTGTTTGGACTGGGACTGGTCAACTTTTGGTCCTCGGTGTGATTTTAGCCCTATGAAATGGTTCCGTTTGAGAAAACGTTGTTAAATAAAGGATTACCTCCCAAACTTGATTTTTTACTGGCCTAAGAAACACAGTTTAATTCAATAGAAAAGTAAACAAATATCCACCTTTTTGGTTAGGTACTGGTCCAGTCGTCCAGAATAAGTAAGTTATCCTTAGTACAAAGTTTAGCCAGTCCTGAGAATCGAACTACCTATCATCGGTTTGAGCGTGAGTGGCTGGTCTAGTAAATATCGAGTTTTAGAAATACTCTTGAAGAGGTTTGACAGAGGGAACTGTAACTGCCAAGGTCTTATCGTCCCGAAATTGAAGAGAGAAGGAAGACAAAGAATAGAAGAAAGCCAGCCGTTCCGAGAACGAACATTATCCCTTCAGGATAAAATCCGCCCCGGGAGAACGTACATTATCCCTTCAGGATAAAATCCGCCCCGGGCGGGAATCGAACCCGCGGCCTAGCGCTTACAAGGAATATTCTTACTTAAATGCAAGGGTTGCATTTGTGTTACTCTTGTTTACCGAATGACATAAAACTATGCCTATCCCATTTCTTTTTTTTATGTCATCGAAATCCAGGATTAACTATTTTATTTGTGCTGACAAGAAAGCGGATAAGGGCTGAGGTTTATTATCACTGTCTTCCGTTCCATGTAGCTCCCTATAGTCCTTATTCCTTATGTACCTATTAGAATTGTAGCAGTTATAGTTGTAACTTTTCCTTTCGCGTAGGTATACAAGTCACTTCGGAGTTCACTGTGCACTCCATGCTTGATTGAACTTTCAAAGTCTCCCCCTATAATAAACAAACTTGGAAACATAAAACAGTGGCGGAACTTGATAAATATAATACCTAGGTATTGTTGCTGTATCTTGGATCCAGTATTTCTATTTCTTCAGGTGTTTTTCCCCCAAATCAAAAATAGTTTTAAGGTATCTAAACTAGCTGATTTGGTAGACTTAATGTGGAAACATACTATCATCATATCACGTCACGTGAAGTCATGGGGAGTCAGAAAGATGTAGTTCAAAGTTTTCCCGTAACATTGTATATTGTATGTAGGTAATTTTGTTAAGGATACTGGACAGCCACACTACCGTCACGTTAGGTCCCGTCACGTTTCTACCTTGTAAGTTAAAGGACATTATTTCAGATCCTTCATAAAGATAATATCTTTAAACATATGATTTTCCACCGTCCGACACTGAAAAAACAAAGGCAAAATATAAAATATGAAAAAAAAGGGGGAAAATCTGTTTTTCCTCTACACAATATAGCCTGTACGTACACATTATATGACACGTATCTATACCCTAATATCAGTCTGTATTTCTTGCCTGTTATTGTGGACCTCCCACGCATGCGTGACTAGCTCATGCCACGTGCGTAACGCAGGCCACGTGTCAAGACTTGTGCAATCCTTCGTGCATTGTAAAAGTTTTAAATTGTGTTCTGATGTATGTAGGTACTTCAGCAGAATATTAAGGAAGAAATGAGTAGCAGACAAAACATCAATAAAGGACTAGAATACATATTATAAGTAATAAAATTGTTCTACTTAAACTAATAGGTACAAACAGAATAGATAAACAACAATACAAACATAGAGCTGTTGTTTTTTCAAACAAGTCGAAGGACTTTCTCCGAAGATATGAGGAACACATTTGAACACTCGTGAAGATATGTAACAACTTTTATAAAGACTTTGGCCAAGTCATGAGTGTCTACTTAAAACTTTATAATATGTGTTGTAAAAGTTTTAAATTGTGTTCTGATGTATGTAGGTACTTCAGCAGAATATTAAGGAAGAAATAAGTAGCAGACAAAACATCAATAAAGGACTAGAATACATATTATAAGTAATAAAAAGATAATGAATGCAATATAGGGCATCTCAGTTCCTGTCATTTAGTACCTAACTGTTGCCGCCTATGATTTTATGACCTCAACGAGTTACCCACGCCATGGATTTGAAATATAAATGGTGCACAGTGCACAGGGCACTTCCAACAGTAGATGCTGAAGAATGAACCAAAACCAAAGTCTGTGAAACCGGTCTGAAGAGAATTCTTGTAAACTTGCAATGTTTTCAATCACGACTGATGCTTGTACCCATTTTGTAGCACGCCATGGATTTGAAATATAAATGGTGCACAGTGCACAGGGCACTTCCAACAGTAGATGCTGAAGAACGAACCAAAGTCTGTGAAACCGGTCTGAAGAGAATTCTTGTAAACTTGCAATGTTTTCAATCACGACTGATGCTTGTACCCATTTTGTAGCCAACGATTTTGTTTTTCCATCATATCCTCGAGCTGAATTACAAATACAGGTTGGTATGTGTTGTAACGACCATGTATATCATTGACCAGTTCAATGGTTGAAGATTTGCACTACATAAGAAAGTGGTAATAGTAGACGTCTATTTCCAGATTCCTGGACTGAAGAGAGATTTACCATCAATAGAGATTTAGGAAAACTGGATCAGCAAGATTTGAAGCGAATTATATTTCCATCTTCAAGAAAACAATGTCACAACAAAATTGATGATTCATCTATGTAAAAAATCAAATATAATCAGGTTAAACCCCGATCCGAGTAGTAAATACTGAAAATGTAGACCGAGATTAGCCATTCATCATCGACCGACAGGTACGTACCAACATTGAAACCGAGTTCTAATAATATACACGCGAAGCATGGACGTAATTGTATGAAAAGAAAACAAAAGAAGGGAAGATTTGAAGGATCATGTCCTCATTCCTCAAATTCTTGAGCCACAATTTCCTTGTTCTTCAAAGTCCTTCTCCCGTACACTTTTACATACCTTTTTCTTCCAAGGACAAGAAAAAGAAATTTCCATTTCAAGATAGCTAGAACTAGAAGCAAAACATACCTTTACATATATGTAGAAACATACCTACTGAGCGAATGTAGAAACATACTGAGACACAAATACTCAAGTAAACACTTCAACATCAGTACAAGTTCACATTTCCAGAATTTCTTATAGCCTTCTAAATCCAACAGGCAACAGGTGATGTTGATCATCCTGGCTATGATGACCATGTTGACGGTTGTTCTGAAAAGCTCTGCAGTTTTGAAGATTTGAAGGATCATGTCCTCATTCCTCAAATTCTTGAGCCACAATTTCCTTGTTCTTCAAAGTCCTTCTCCCGTACACTTTTACATACCTTTTTCTTCCAAGGACAAGAAAAAAATTTCCATTCAAGATAGCTAGAACTAGAAGCAAAACATACCTTTACATATGTAGAAACATACCTACTGAGCGAATGTAGAAACATACTGAGACACAAATACTCAAGTAAACACTTCAACATCAGTACAAGTTCAGATTCTAATAAATTTCTCACTTGATATTGATAGTTTTACGCAGACTGCCTACGTTATTGCCCACCTTTATCCTGGCATCCTGTAGCTGGCAGTGTAATAAACTCGATGATACCCAAACACCCATGATGAACAGATAAAAGGAATTGAAGGAAACAATAGAACGACGGGTTACCATAGAACAGGTACCATAACTTTGGTACTCACCAGATCAGTTCAAAGATATTTCGTTATTTAATTTATTTGAATGGGGAACAAAGCAGTCAGCCATCTGTGTATTCCACAGACTATTATTTAAGTGAGTCAAGTTCAAAACAATGTGAACGGGTACATACGTAGATTTGTACCTCTCATGTAGATTTGTATTGTATATCGTAGGTACTCGTACAAAGATTAAACTGAAAGGAAAGCAAATGAAGTGCTTACTACCAACTTAAGCGTTTGATCAATTTACAAGAATTCCGTAGTCCTTAAAAGTGATGAAGACTTCTCTGAATTTGAAAGTTCTAAATTTTCTCCCCTGGTTCTCCAATTCTTGCTTGATAAGTTGGTATCTCATCTTTGGTGCCCCAAGCATTTGAGAACCTCAGAAACTTTCTTCTTGTCAAGGAGCGGAAGAAAACCAGGTAACTGTTAACCAAAGAACTTTACATTTAAAAATTATTGCTGAGGTTTATTCATTAAATTTCGCATTCTGTTTCAGCTCTCAGGGTTCACACACCCGGATGCCTTGACCGATGTATCCCTGCTTCTGATCATCTCTGGAGGCATCATCTGCCTTGTCAGCTTCTTAGGATATTGTGGTTCTTGCTACAATTGTCCCTGTATGACGGCACTGGTAAGTTCTGTTTCCTTTTGACTAACTCTTTCAAATGCTCGTTCTTTAATAGAGGCTTGATGAATAATCGTCCCGAAATCGAAGATCGAAGGAGGTAATCCTTTGAAATGCTTTTTTCTTACCCGGCCCGGGGTTTGATAGAGAGGAAACTGTAACAACGAAGCACTTTTCGTCCCGAAATTGATGAGAGAAGGAGGACAGGATAGGGGAAAGCCAGTCGTTCCTAGAACGAACCTTGTCTGATTAGGATAAACGTTTACGTCCAAGGTAACTAGGCTGGCAATTTGATAATTCTTTTAAAATTGACTTGATTATTAGATAATGAATGCAATATAGGGCATCTCAGTTCCTGTCATTTAGTACCTAACTGTTGCCGCCTATGATTTTATGACCTCAACGAGTTGCCTTATTGAAATTTTTATGACACACATTACACATATTACCTATGCTTTCTACTATAAATTGACATGATATTGCTTATCTTATCAATATATTCTGGCCTGATAAGATATTACTTAGGTACTCGTATATATTTGACTAATTGAACAATTATTAGGTAGGTGGGTACCGCCGCTTCATGATGTTTACTCGGTTCACAGCCGATTTAATTATTTAATGTACTGAGTACCTAATGTACCTACTAGAGTCCTTGTTCCAATGCACCTTGCGTCTCATCTCCTCTATCAAGTTTACTCTTAGTTCAAGTTAATAATAAATTGTGAAAGTTTCTTCTGTCCCTACCTCAGTTATTTCTCAAAGACAGAATCGGTCTTCGGTTATGTATATTAGTGGTAGGTACGTTTTGAATTCCAAATGTTAAGGTTCTTCCCCCTCCTGCTTCAAATCGTGACATGGCTACCTCACCACACTTGTTCTAATGTACGTTTTGAATTCCAAATGTTAAGGTTCTTCCCCCTCCTGCTTCAAATCGTGACATGGCTACCTCACCACACTTGTTCTAATGTATTCAATAAAACCAATAAAATAGAGGTGATAATGTAACGTATTCCACTATCCACATCCTTGTGAATAGTGTACAATTACTATAACGAGTGTCTCTAGATCTCAGTGGACTAAATCGTGAACAAGTATTTAGCTTCAATTCATGTTTACAAAATAAATAACGCAAATTTGAAAGGATTAACTCAATAACATCAAATGTTTGAGCGTAGTGTTTCCTCGAATAAACATTTACTTAACGAATAAACGTTGCGAATGAGAACGGTTTAATCACTGTCAAACCGTTAAACGTAATGAATTGTTAAACAGCGCTATTTCACGCTCGCAAATTAACACTTTTGACGATCGCTTGTAGCCTTGGCCTTACCTATACTTCATGCTTCATGAGTGTATTCAACTCTATGTAGGTATGCGTTCATGTGCTCTCTGATGATGAGTACGAAACGTAGCTTGTCGTTTGTTTGAGATTGCTTTTAAAGGTCAAGTTAAATTAGGACCAAATGAATCCTGACTCATTTTCAATTTAACCTTGTAGGTACTACGTAGGAACATAGATAGAAAAATCGTTAGATACGTACGTATTCATGTTTATTCGACGAATAAGCAGTAAAAATCGCCGATCAGGTCAGTCCCCTCAAAATCTAAAGGAGATTCAAATTAAAAGTTCAGCAGTGTGTAGCTGTAGACAAGCTTTATCAGCACATTAATTGCGATAACAATAACAATTTTAAGAACCATTAGCATGCTAGTCTCTCACAGTTCACAATGTATGTGTTATAAAAGTTTTAAATTGTGTTCTGATGTATGTAGGTAGGTACTTCAGCAGAATATTAAGGAAGAAATAAGTAGCAGACAAAACATCAATAAAGGACTAGAATACATATTATAAGTAAAAAAATTGTTCTACTTAAACCAATACAAACAGAATAGATAAACAACAATACAAACATAGAGCTGTTGTTTTTTCAAACAAGTCGAAGGACTTTCTCCGAAGATAATTATAAGGAACACATTTGAACACTCGTGAAGATATGTAACAACTTTTATAAAGACTTTGGCCAAGTCATGAGTGTCTACTTAAAACTTTAAGAATAACTTAAGCATGCTCACTCATACCTGCATTCTATATCGATATTAGATATATTGTTATAATGATTGATTGAATAATACCCTACATTTCTTCTCACGAGCACGTATTGAATAATAATACTTACTCCATTTTACAATTTTATATACCTACATTAAGGAGTGTGCAGTCTAGTAGCTATAATAATTACCCACGCCATGGATTTGAAATATAAATGGTGCACAGTGCACAGGGCACTTCCAACAGTAGATGCTGAAGAACGAACCAAAGTCGATGATTCTCATTAAAAATATAACTGTCCAAATGTATTTTTTTCGTAAAGATCGTCAAAAATAATAAATAATCCGAAAAGATTTTTTTTTTTTCAAAGACATCAGGAACAAATAAGTCAAAGTCCTACTCACACTGACCACAATGGTTTCAACATTACATAAATAACATAAATTAGACACATCATTAATACCTATCATCATAGCCATTTCCATATAGGTAATGCTCTATGGTTCCGTTTATGGGAAACGATTTCACAGTCTTGTTATATCGAGTGTAAAAACAGCATTGGCAAAGAGAACATTCACATTTTGTGGTTTTCTTGGTCAGTGATATAATGTTGGTAATTTTAATGCCCAGCAGTATGTCTAGTAGTGTGTACATACCAACATACATTTAGGTAGCTATTGATTTATGTTCTATATTGTTCTAGGTATGTTGCTCATCATTGATTGTTGAATTCCATGTACAATTCCACACAAAATAGCAATATTGGATATTCAGTACCTATGTATGGAGATATGTACTCTACTTTGTAACTCTATTTTTTGTATGTTCACATCATGCAGTACCAAATCTGTGGCATTAGAAGGAAGGATTACACTCTTCAAATGTTCTAATCTTCTAATCCTAGAGAATTGAACGGTACATTAGTTTTAGGTTAGATACTGTTGCTGTGTCTCTGATTTGATTAGTATGATGTATGACCATTGATCATATCGTGACGAGTATCTATGTATCTTCTGGTCATTTCCATTTTGAGATCGGTATTGATTTCTCTTTTCTTTTGTTTCACATTTACCTAACTGGTTCTTCCATTTTCCCTATCGGTAACACATGTAATGACCATATTCATATCCTTTTGCAATGATGTGTGAAAGACTCCATATTATTTTCTGCAATCTTCTAAACTCATGTGTAATTATGATGTGTTGTAACTCACAAAGCGTACAAGGGAACAATTTAATTAAACTGTACATAGCTCATACCGCATCATTGACTTCTATTGGGTAGATATTTTGTGACTCTTTTCTAGACAGTCTAGGACTTATTATTCCCAGACAAAAAAAAATCCTTAAATCAACAATCTCATCTAATAAGAATACACATAACAAATGGATTCCTGGACTGAAGAGAGTTTTACCAATAGAGATTTAGGAAAACTGGATCAGCGAGATTTGAAGCGAATTATATTTCCATGTTCAAGAAAACAATGTCACAACAGAATTGATGATTCATCTATGTAAAAAATCAGCAAATATAATCAGGTTAAACCCCGATCCGACTAGTAAACACTGAAAATATATACCGAGATTTGCCATTCATCATCGACAGACAGGTACGTACCAACATTGAAACCGAGTTCTAATAATATACACGCGAAGCATGGACGTAATTGTATGAAAAGAAAACAAAAGAAGGTAATGAAGTGCCTAAAGAACTAACCCTGATCCCACACCTTGTGCAAGGTACGGTGGAAGTACAAAATATGTGAGTCGTGTTATAAACAACCACAATATTGACAGAACAATCATACTTAATAACTCAAAATAACACTTGATGGTTGAAGGATGCACGAGTAGGAGTTCAAAGGTTTCAGAAACATATCACAATTTCATCATTTACCTACATCACAATTACATCACTTTGCATAGGTAGATGCAGATGCATATTATTATTTTGTACAGGTGGATGCATATTATTATTACTAAATTGCCTTTCACTCTTATTTTTCTGACTGTACCTAGGTAATATCGGTTTATTTTATTAACGGTATATTTATGTCATTACCTGTAAAAACGTCATTTCAGAACGAACTTTATAGACATTCCAAAGGTAAAGAACTTAGCAATAAATGCAAGGGGGAAAAGAGTTTCCCATTTCCTCGCCCGATCTATCTCAGACGGTACAAAATTTCAACTCCAAGAAAAATTCTCGCCAAGGGTTAATCCTAATGCTTTCTATTGTATTGGTTCCACTCTCGATTTTCTCTAAAACCGCATCATCGACTGTCAAATCTGAAACGTGAGCATCCATTATTTATGACCAAAATGGTCCAGGTCATAGAATATGCATACTTGCATATTCTATGACATAGATGAAACAGAGGACAGTTAACCCTTTGATGACCAATGTAAACTGTACTATCTCGGTACATGCGCATAGGTCACCAAAGGGTTAATCAGGGGCGTTTCATGAGATTTTCAAGAGAGGAAACTATATAGATATCATAGGCATAGATATAGAATCCCAGATTATTCACTAAATCAATGACTGTTCTCGATTAGTGGTAAGTAGGCGGTTCGGAGCAAAACCGTAGAGCAAGGGCATCTGTGCTTCCCTAGCTTCCGTAGAAGATACGCCACTTCAGTGTTAATTCCTTATACTTATACAATATACTTATGTGTAATTGTATAGAAGGCATGTGTAATATGTGTATAATCGGTACATTGTACTTTAGACTTTATAGAGATAACATTAGGTACTTTCCTTTCAGTGTTGATTCCTTATACAATATACTTATATGTAATGTGTATAATCGGTACATTGTACTTTAGACTTTATATTAGAGATAAAATCACTTTCCTTTCAATGGCGACATACGATAAGTAAAAGAGAAAATAATCACCGAAGAGAACTGGAGACCAATAAAGGTCTTGGTGATTAGAAGCTGGTTAAAAAAAAATTATCGAAAAAAAAATCGTTTATCTTCCATCTTCCGTATCTGGAGAAAAGGAGAAATCAGTGATTGATTGGTTCATCCACAAGTATCTAAGATGTTCGAATCAATTTTGTTTTTGTAGTGGATAAATTGTCGAGTGGATTGTTAAAGTTAGATCAACACTACAGCTACCTACAATGGAGATACATAGTTATATCCGTCAACTTATCAAAGTTGATTTCATCAAGTGATTTAGATTCATATGATTGTTATCTTTCTAAAGTAATCTAAAGTATGTAGTCTTACTTGTCATTCAACAATCTGGCAATCTTCATCTCCATAAACTCAACAGGAATCCTATAACTTTGATGTAATGAGTGTCGAGATCAAGATAACGGAAAAGATTGAACTCATTATTGAATAGTTGTAAATAAATGGATATTTATCCATTATCACTTAAATCTATTTCCTTATGGTGCAAATAGGTAAATAAAATACAGCTAGCTGTGTCTATAAATCTGAGAAAGAGGGCCGTTGTTTTGGAGAAATGATGAAAATCTACGTTCCTAATTAGGGGGGAAAATGTGAACACAATATGCTACCTAACAATACTAACTTATACATATCAAGTTACCCCAGATTCAAAAACTGATATAATCAAAGGTTTATAAGAACACGAATAAGTCCAACAACAAGAGAGATCCTTAAAAAAAGGGTTTATTCTTGATTCAGAAATGTATCTAAAGATATTAAGAAAGAATGATTTCAAATAATGAGGGGAGCCTCCCTGCCACCCTCATCAGAAGTGTCAATTAAATCAATCCTATTCATGCGTGACTACTGAATAACTATTTAGATTCCAGACCTGAAGATACCTCTAATACCCACTCAAGAAACAAATGAGATAGTCGAAAGACATTTTGGAAAAGTGGTACCTAAACTTCTAGACACAGAGTACCTACACTCCTGCAATCAAACCATATCTGCAATCAAACCATACATGCATCAATATGAACATCAATATGAACCACACTGATGAACCACTGGAAATACAAACTGGGCAGGAAGTTACTAGAATAGGTCATAACGAAAAAAAGGCGGAAGAGGCCAAATGCAACTCAAGTAATAGGTAAAAGGCCACTCACTCTTACTGATCTTACGGATTTGAAATTTGAAATGTCTCGATAAAATATTTTGAATGTCAAACCGTAATTCCGAATTTGGGAGGTAAAAACATGTAAATATTGGACTGATGGATGAGATCCATCAGCTTGGTGGTATTCCTATTATCTACAGTGATCTCGTTTGACTGAGCCTATTAAAATAATACTATTATTAAGATATTACCTACTAGTATGTACTACTATCTACAATGACCTACCCTACGTATGAATGGGCGCCCTAGAGCTCTACTGAGTGCAGGCTGTCACAAATTGGGCACCCCTGACTCATCAGAACTCCAGCCAGATATACCTGAAGTATCTTCGAATACCTTTCATCAGTAAGTATTTCCAGAATTCCTTATAGCCTTCTAAATTCAACAGGCAACAGGTGATGTTGATCATCCTGGCTATGATGACCATGTTGACGGTTGTTCTGAAAAGCTCTGCAGTTTTGAAGATTTGAAGGATCATGTCCTCATTCCTCAAATTCTTGAGCCACAATTTCCTTGTTCTTCAAAGTCCTTCTCCCGTACACTTTTACATACCTTTTTCTTCCAAGGACAAGAAAAAGAAATTTCCATTTCAAGATAGCTAGAACTAGAAGCAAAACATACCTTTACATATGTAGAAACATACCTACTGAGCGAATGTAGAAACATACTGAGACACAAATACTCAAGTAAACACTTCAACATCAGTACAAGTTCAGATTCTAATAAATTTCTCACTTGATATTGATAGTTTTACGCAGACTGCCTACGTTATTGCCCACCTTTATCCTGGCATCCTGTAGCTGGCAGTGTAATAAACTCGATGATACCCAAACACCCATGATGAACAGATAAAAGGAATTGAAGGAAACAATAAACTCAACAGGAATCCTATAACTTTGATGTAATGAGTGTCGAGATCAAGATAACGGAAAAGATTGAACTCATTATTGAATAGTTGTAAATAAATGGATATTTATGTACTCTACTTTGTAACTCTATTTTTTGTATGTTCACATCATGCAGTACCAAATCTGTGGCATTAGAAGGAAGGATTACACTCTTCAAAATTCCACAGACTATTATTTAAGTGAGTAGGTACCTATGTATGTAGATTTGTATTGTATATCGTAGGTACTCGTACAAAGATTAAACTGAAAGGAAAGCAAATGAAGTGATGCTTACTACCAACTTAAGCGTTTGATCAATTTACAAGAATTCCGTAGTCCTTAAAAGTGATGAAGGCTTCTCTGAATTTGAAAGTTCTAAATTTTCTCCCCTGGTTCTCCAATTCTTGCTTGATAAGTTGGTATCTCATCTTTGGTGCCCCAAGCATTTGAGAACCTCAGAAACTTTCTTCTTGTCAAGGAGCGGAAGAAAACCAGGTAACTGTTAACCAAAGAACTTTACATTTAAAAATTATTGCTGAGGTTTATTCATTAAATTTCGCATTCTGTTTCAGCTCTCAGGGTTCACACACCCGGATGCCTTGACCGATGTATCCCTGCTTCTGATCATCTCTGGAGGCATCATCTGCCTTGTCAGCTTCTTAGGATATTGTGGTTCTTGCTACAATTGTCCCTGTATGACGGCACTGGTAAGTTCTGTTTCCTTTTGACTAACTCTTTCAAATGCTCGTTCTTTAATAGAGGCTTGATGAATAATCGTCCCGAAATCGAAGATCGAAGGAGGTAATCCTTTGAAATGCTTTTTTCTTACCCGGCCCGGGGTTTGATAGAGAGGAAACTGTAACAACGAAGCACTTTTCGTCCCGAAATTGATGAGAGAAGGAGGACAGGATAGGGGAAAGCCAGTCGTTCCTAGAACGAACCTTGTCTGATTAGGATAAACGTTTACGTCCAAGGTAACTAGGCTGGCAATTTGATAATTCTTTTAAAATTGACTTGATTATTAGATAATGAATGCAATATAGGGCATCTCAGTTCCTGTCATTTAGTACCTAACTGTTGCCGCCTATGATTTTATGACCTCAACGAGTTGCCTTATTGAAATTTTTATGACACACATTACACATATTACCTATGCTTTCTACTATAAATTGACATGATATTGCTTATCTTATCAATATATTCTGGCCTGATAAGATATTACTTAGGTACTCGTATATATTTGACTAATTGAACAATTATTAGGTAGGTGGGTACCGCCGCTTCATGATGTTTACTCGGTTCACAGCCGATTTAATTATTTAATGTACTGAGTACCTAATGTACCTACTAGAGTCCTTGTTCCAATGCACCTTGCGTCTCATCTCCTCTATCAAGTTTACTCTTAGTTCAAGTTAATAATAAATTGTGAAAGTTTCTTCTGTCCCTACCTCAGTTATTTCTCAAAGACAGAATCGGTCTTCGGTTATGTATATTAGTGGTAGGTACGTTTTGAATTCCAAATGTTAAGGTTCTTCCCCCTCCTGCTTCAAATCGTGACATGGCTACCTCACCACACTTGTTCTAATGTATTCAATAAAACCAATAAAATAGAGGTGATAATGTAACGTATTCCACTATCCACATCCTTGTGAATAGTGTACAAACTGTACAATTACTATAACGAGTGTCTCTAGATCTCAGTTATTGGCATTTTTTGTTACGTAAAACTCTCACGACTTGAAATAAAAGTAGATTAAAAGATCTCAGTTATTGGCATTTTTTGTTACGTAAAACTCTCACGACTTGAAATAAAAGTAGATTAAATAGATTGATATCAAAGTGCCTTGGCAGGTACTTGCAATACATACAATGTAATGGTCATATTTGAGATACCTGGGCATTTTGAATCTCATAAAAGTTTGAGCCGGGGCCTTATCTTGGTTCAGAGATTAGAGATATGAAATGAAAGTGATGTTTTTTCAAGTTCCATGAACCTCTTGCTCTTTTTTGCCTTCTTCATACCTTGGTCTTTTTGAAAGTTTGAACTGCAGGAACCTAGGAAATGAGTTTATGTTCAAACCACCTAAATTCAGGATTTTCCTATTGTCAGTCGGTAGATACACCCCAACAAAACTAATAAAATTAGTCACTGGTAATCGAACATTTCTCTTTGTTGATTCGAAACATTATGTTTTAAAGTTTAAAAGTTAAACTTGGTAGTGCTTTGAAAGTTTGAACTGCAGGAACCTAGGAAATGATTTTTTGTTCAAACCACCTAAATTCAGGATTTTCCTATTGTCAGTCGGTAGATACACCCAACAAAACTAATAAAATTAGTCACTGGTAATCGAACATTTCTCTTTGTTGATTCGAAACATTATGTTTTAAAGTTTAAAAGTTAAACAAGTAGCTCCAAGGTACGATATGCCTACTATGAGCTCACTTTTAAGGTAAAGCTGTAGGCTGTAAAGATTCATTGATTCAAAGAAAGTTCTTAGGTCTACACTCTAGGTTATTATCGTCAGAAGGATCTATGTAGAATTACTGCTGGTTTGCTCAGAGATAGAAAAGATAATAAAGCTTAGCTGTGCTCTCAGTAGATTCTATGGAGAGATGGAAGTCGTTCCAATTTTTCAATCATAATTTCCTCTTTCCTCGACGTTTCAACTCTACTCTATAATTTGATCTTTAAACCTAGGTGTAGATTGGGAGAACCTATTTCAGATTTAGGTGTAGAAGCTTATCATTATCCAGTATCTACCCTAGTGATAATACAGGTAACTAACTCAGAAGAAGACCTATTAGACGACCTGACGAGACGAGGAAAAAATCAGGTTATTAGAGGAATACAAAACAAGCAATAAACACAAGTAGGTATAACCTACCTACTGACATGAAACATTACATCACCACAGATTGCAAAATCGAATGGACCGTATCGCATCTCACATTTGCACCTTTATAAATCAGGTAATGATATAATATTCACTATCAAATCAGACGGGTTATCGAAATAAAAATCCAGTTTTTGTTTTCAACCTTTCTTCTAATCTTCTTTCTTCAAAGTTCAAATAAAATTTCTTTTGTGTGAACTATGAACTTTTCAATATCTATCTTTACACCCAGATCGTCAAAACAGAGTAGAGTACTAGATGAGACGACAGAACGCTGAGCACAGCTTGAATCCAGATCCAGATAAAAGAGAAGACAGAAAAACAATTTTACTTTATCTATGAAAGTTCTAAAACACGCATTCAAAATAGGCAGTATAGTGCCAGCCCAGAACAGATCATCAAAACAGAGTAGAGTACTAGATGAGACGACAGAACGCTGAGCACAGCTTGAATCCGGATCCCGAAAGTTGGTAATTACAGACGTTGCTTCTGGATATTTAAAAGAGAAGACAGAAAAACAATTTTACTTTATCTATGAAAGTTCTAAAACACGCATTCAAAATAGGCAGTATAGTGCCAGCCCAGATCGGACCATGGCTCTTGAGAGCCAAAAAAGAAAAATTATGTGGTCACTATTCCCATTTCTCTTGGAATGTGGCATAAATCGTCATTTTTAGAGACAATAAAATTAACCCGAAAGAGCCTTTGTGAAGAAGAACTCTTGATAGAATATTCAGATCATGTTGGTATCCAACTTACGAGTAGGTACGTACTGTACTTTTAATAAAAATTATGTGGTCACTATTCCAATTTCTCTTGGAATGTGGCATAAATCGTCATTTTTAGAGACAATAAAATTGACCCAAAAGAGCCTTTGTGAAGAAGAACTCTTGATAGAATATTCAGATCATGTTGGTATCCAACTTACGAGTAGGTACGTACTGTACTTTTAACTACCTAACTTACTAGACTAGACTTCAAAGACATCAGGAACAAATAAGTCAAAGTCCTACTCACACTGACCACAATGGTTTCAACATTACATAAATTAGACACATCATTAATACCTATCATCATAGCCATTTCCATATAGGTAATGCTCTATGGTTCCGTTTATGGGAAACGATTTAACATAAATTAGACACATCATTAATACCTATCATCATAGCCATTTCCATATAGGTAATGCTCTATGGTTCCGTTTATGGGAAACGATTTCACAGTCTTGTTATATCGAGTGTAAAAACAGCATTGGCAAAGAGAACATTCACATTTTGTGGTTTTATTGGTCAGTGATATAATGTTGGTAATTTTAAAGCCCAGCAGTATGTCTAGTAGTGTGTACATACCAACATACATTTAGGTAGCTATTGATTTATGTTCTATATTGTTCTAGGTATGTTGCTCATCATTGATTGTTGAATTCCATGTACAATTCCACACAAAATAGCAATATTGGATATTCAGTACCTATGTATGGAGATATGTACTCTACCTTGGTCAGTGATATAATGTTGGTAATTTTAATGCCCAGCAGTATGTCTAGTAGTGTGTACATACCAACATACATTTAGGTAGCTATTGATTTATGTTCTATATTGTTCTAGGTATGTTGCTGTCAACGTAAGAGCAAATTTGATGGAGTACTAGTAATCTATGAAAGAGTTGCATTATGTGCTTTGTGGTACGCTCAAATTTGGAAGGTAAACTGGAAACGTTATTCCTGGTGTCCCTCCTAATATTAGTCAATATTTCCGAAAAAAAAAGCAAGGCCAAAAATATCGATAAACACTTTGCAGAAAGAATAATAGTAAACCTACTAATCCTACCCAATAGGCATAGGCATGGCTTAACAGATAAATATGAAACCATTAACCTCAAGCAGCAAATAAGATGGTTCAATAATCCACAAGATAAAGAACTGCTCAACTTCAGTGGAGCCCAAATAGCCCAACCCCTTGAAACAATATTTGCAGCAACACTGATGAGGGGTTTGTGTGATTTCCAGGAAACACTCCGAACTTCCGACTGAAATCTGAATTTTCTCATGATTGTGTAGGTCGGTCTAGAGAATTGAACGGTGCATTAGTTGCCTATAGGTTAGATACTGTTTCTGTGTCTCTGATTTGATTAGTTTGATGTATCACCGTTGATCATATCGTGACGAGTATCTATGTATCTTCTGGTCATTTCCATTTTGAGAACGGTATTGATTTCTCTTTTCTTTTGTTTCACATTTACCTAACTGGTTCTTTCATTTTCCTTATCGGTAACACATGTAATGACCATATTCATATCCTTTTGCAATGATGTGTAAAAGACTCCATATTATTTTCTGCAATCTTCTAAACTCATGTGTAATTATGATGTGTTGTAACTCACAAAGCGTTCAAGGGAACAATTTAATTAAACTAAACACAGCTCATACCGCATCATTTTGTAGACAGTCTAGGACTTATTATTCCCAGACAAAAAAAAAAAAAAAAAAAAAAATTCGGTTGAAGGAGGCACGAGTAGGAGTTCAAAGGTTTCAGAAACATATCACAATTTCATCATTTACATCACTTTGCATAGGTAGATGCAGATGCATATTATTATTTTGTACAGGTAGATGCATATTATTATCACTAAATTGCCTTTCACTCTTATTTTTCTGATTGTCCCCAGGTAATATCGGTTTATTTGGTTGACGGTATATTTATCTCATTACCTGTAAAAACGTCATTTCAGAACGAACTTTAGACATTCCAAAGGTAAAGAACTTACCTATAAATGCAAGGGGGAAAAGAGTTTCCCATTTCCTCGCCCGATCTATCTCAGACGTTACAAAAATTCTCGCCAAGGGTTAATCCTAATGCTTTCTATTGTATTGGTTCCACTCTCGATTTTCTCTAAAACCGCATCGACTGTCAAATCCTACATCACAATTACATCACTTTGCATAGGTAGATGCAGATGCATATTATTATTTTGTACAGGTGGATGCATATTATTATTACTAAATTGCCTTTCACTCTTATTTTTCTGACTGTACCTAGGTAATATCGGTTTATTTTATTAACGGTATATTTATGTCATTACCTGTAAAAACGTCATTTCAGAACGAACTTTATAGACATTCCAAAGGTAAAGAACTTAGCAATAAATGCAAGGGGGAAAAGAGTTTCCCATTTCCTCGCCCGATCTATCTCAGACGGTACAAAATTTCAACTCCAAGAAAAATTCTCGCCAAGGGTTAATCCTAATGCTTTCTATTGTATTGGTTCCACTCTCGATTTTCTCTAAAACCGCATCATCGACTGTCAAATCTGAAACGTGAGCATCCATTATTTATGACCAAAATGGTCCAGGTCATAGAATATGCATACTTGCATATTCTATGACATAGATGAAACAGAGGACAGTTAACCCTTTGATGACCAATGTAAACTGTACTATCTCGGTACATGCGCATAGGTCACCAAAGGGTTAATCAGGGGCGTTTCATGAGATTTTCAAGAGAGGAAACTATATAGATATCATAGGCATAGATATAGAATCCCAGATTATTCACTAAATCAATGACTGTTCTCGATTAGTGGTAAGTAGGCGGTTCGGAGCAAAACCGTAGAGCAAGGGCATCTGTGCTTCCCTAGCTTCCGTAGAAGATACGCCACTTCAGTGTTAATTCCTTATACTTATACAATATACTTATGTGTAATTGTATAGAAGGCATGTGTAATATGTGTATAATCGGTACATTGTACTTTAGACTTTATAGAGATAACATTAGGTACTTTCCTTTTAATGGTGACATACGATAAGTAAAAGAGAAAATATCACCGAAGAGAATTGGGAACCAATAAAGGTCTTGGTGATTAGAAGCTGGTAAAGTTTTTTTCATCGACAAAAAAATCGTTTATCTTCCGTATCTGGAGAAAAGGAGAAATCAGTGATTGATTGGTTCATCCACAAGTATCTAAGATGTTCAAATCAATTATGTTTTTGTAGTGGATAAATTGTCGAGTGGATTGTTAAAGTTAGATCAACACTACAGCTACCTACAATGGAGATACATAGTTATATCCGTCAACTTATCAAAGTTGATTTCATCAAGTGATTTAGATTCATATGATTGTTATCTTTCTAAAGTAATCTAAAGTATGTAGTCTTACTTGTCATTCAACAATCTGGCAATCTTCATCTCCATGAACATTAACTCTATAACTTTGATGTAATGAGTGTCGAGATCAAGATAACGGAAAAGATTGAACTCATTATTGAATAGTTGTAAATAAATGGATATTTATCCATTATCACTTAAATCTATTTCCTTATGGTGCAAATAGGTAAATAAAATACAGCTAGCTGTGTCTATAAATCTGAGAAAGAGGGCCGTTGTTTTGGAGAAATGATGAAAATCTACGTGCCTAATTAGGGGGGAAAATGTGAACACAAGATGCTACCTAACAATACTTATATCAAGTTACCCCAGATTCAAAAACTGATATAATCAAAGGTTTATACCTAAGAACACGAATAAGTCCAACAACAAGAGAGATCTTTAAAAAAAGGGTTTATTCTTGATTCAGAAATGTATCTAAAGATATTAAGAAAGCATGATCTCAAATAATGAGGGGAGCCTCCCTGCCACCCTCATCAGAAGTGTCAATTAAATCAATCCTATATTCATGCGTGACTACTGAATAACTATTTAGATTCCAGACCTGAAGATACCTCTAATACCCACTCAAGAAACAAATGAGATAGTCGAAAGACATTTTGGAAAAGTGGTACCTAAACTTCTAGACACAGAGTACACTCCTTATCTGCAATCAAACCATACATGCATCAATTTATATATAGGTACACACATTGATGAACCACTGGAAATACAAACTGGGCAGGAAGTTACCAGAATAGGTCATAACGAAAAAAAGGCGGAAGAGGCCAAATGCAACTCGAGTAATAGGTAAAAGGCCATTCACTCTTACTGATCTTACGGATTTGAAATTTGAAATGTCTGGATAAAATATTTTGAATGTCAAACCGTAATTCCGTATTTGGGAGGTAAAAACATGTAAATATTGGACTGATGGATGAGATCCATCAGCTTGGTGGTATTCCTATTATCTACAGTGATCTCGTTTGACTGAGCCTATTATAAATAATACTATTATTATTAAGATATTACCTACTCGTATGTATTTCTATCTACTATGACCTACCCTACGTATGAATGGGCGCCCTAGAGCTCTACTGAGCGCAGGCTGTCACAAATTGGGCACCCCTGACTCATCAGAACTCCAGCCAGATATACCTGAAGTATCTTCGAATACGTTTCATCAGTAAGTAAACGTAATCAAGAGCCTGCGTGAGAATATGTTTGGAAATAAAGAAATTAGAAGTCCAACTGATTGAACAGGGATAATACGAAGGGCTTGAACTCAGGTTGAGTTAATGATACTTAGATGATAGCTCTCTGGAATACGGAATGTCCCTGCTCCTTAGATTCTATGGACACGGACATCGAACCTCAAAATCACATGGACAAATTTCACGTGAACTCCTTATTCATGATGATCTAAAGTTGGAACTCTGCACGGTTCCAATCAAGAGTGATTACTTCTCTACCGCAAAGCAGAGACAATTCAACTCCAGGTAACTAACTCAACGGAATGTCCCTGCTCCTTAGATTTTAATGACACGGACATCGAAACTCAAAATCACATGGACAAATTTCACGTGAACTCCTTATTCATGAAGATGTAAAGTTGGAACTCTGCACGGTTCCAATCAAGAGTGATTACTTCTCTACCGCAAAGCAGAGACAATTCAACTCCAGGTAACTACCTCAGAAGAAGACCTATTAGACGACCTGACGAGACGAGGAAAAAATCAGGTTATTGGAAGAATACAAAACAAGCAATAAACACAAGTAGGTATAACCTACCTACTGACATGAAACATTACATCACCACAGATTGCAAAATCGAATGGACCGTATCGCATCTCACATTTGCACCTTTATAAATCAGGTAATGATATAATATTCACTGTCAAATCAGACGGGTTATCGAAATAAAAATCCAGTTTTTGTTTTCAATCTTTCTTCTAATCTTCTTTCTTCAAAGTTCAAATAAAATTTCTTTTGTGTGAACTATGAACTTTTCAATATCTTTACACTATTCATGTATTCGCGGATTTGGCGATTATGTTCGCGGATTTCGCGATTATGTTCGCGGATTTGGCGCGTAGAAGATACGCCACTTCAGTGTTAATTCCTTATACTTATACAATGTGTAATTGTATAGAAGGCATGTGTAATGTGTATAATCGGTACATTGTACTTTGGACTTTATAGAGATAACATTAGTTAGGTACTTCTCTTTCAATGGCGACATACAATAAGTAAAAGAGAAAATATCACCGAAGAGAACTGGGGACCAATAAAGGTCTTGGTGATTAGAAGCTGGTTAAAAAAAAATTATCGAAAAAAAAATCGTTTATCTTCCATCTTCCGTATCTGGAGAAAAGGAGAAATCAGTGATTGATTGGTTCATCCACAAGTATCTAAGATGTTCGAATCAATTTTGTTTTTGTAGTGGATAAATTGTCGAGTGGATTGTTAAAGTTAGATCAACACTACAGCTACCTACAATGGAGATACATAGTTATATCCTAGTACTACGTACTTAATGACAATGAAACATCTCTGAGGTTCACAAACGTTATTGTGACATTATTACCTACCACATAAACTTTAGCAGGCGAGGTGATAGGGAAATTACGGGCCCATTTCTGTGAATGGTTATTTATGTAGGCACTCAGATGCAATTTACCAAATTTGAATCGGAGTGAAGCTAATTTCCAAGGTACAAAAATGAATCCCTAAAATTCCTTACAAACGGCCCTGAGCGGTGATAAATTCACAACAGGAAATATCGAGTTAGAGCACTCTGCGTTCATCAAACCTCACCGTTCCACGTTAATCCACTTCTGCTGCTAATTTAATCGAGGATTTGGGATTAAGATTTCAAGTGCCTCTCAACTTGAAGCTCTGAGAAACATCAAATCTGACAGAGAGTTCAGCAAACCCATTCAAGTCATGAGTTGACAGAAATTTTTCAAGGATAGGAATGTCATTGTGAACTTCTGCAGCGTACATTGTTCTGAGTACATCAGGACATGCTTGTATTTATCTACATGAACACAGTAATGTTCCTTCACCATTTACTTGTCATTGTAAACTCAATCCTATATCCTATAACGTAAGATGAAGATATAGGGTATGTTTCGCAGTTGGTTTATCTTTATCAATGAAATTTTGCATATTTAAACTTCCCAATTTGTCACATCATGATACGTTATGTTCCGGGAAAAATTAGTTTTCATTAGATGTTAACTTTGATGGGTTTACGATAATATTATATTATAATATAGGAGGTGGGAGGTGTAAATCTGAATATCTATGGAAGATACGGTTTGCACGAGCAACTGCAATAAATTAATCACGCCTCGTTTAATATTTACGTGAAGTCTCGTTACGTTATTACTTCTTTGTTAAACATTACTTATATTATGACTGCGAACCTAATTACTTGTTGATTAATGTGGGTGATTTATTCTATGAAGTCCTGGTTGTATTCTGCATATTTAATTATAAATTTATTTTCAAATTGTACCTATGTATGTATAGCTATCTCTTTGAGGCTTTGCTACCGTCCAAGCCAGCAACGAAGATACCAACTACACTCAACATTGCTTAACTTGAGTGGATCAAAATCGGGAACAAGTTCATTCAACGTACTTTAGCCGCTGGCTTACTATTTCATTACGCTTGTGCTTCTCTTGTTGATTTATTGGTCTACAGTTTAAGCTCTGACAGGTATCAGATATTAATTTTAATTCTGACAGCAAGAAAGTGATCTCATAGGATAGGTAGTACATGTCCATGTATGGCTGTTTTCTTATCAATTGAGAGAGCAAAAGGACTAAGTAGCTACAGTTTCATAAGGTTAGGTTCTTGGGCACATACATACCTATAGATATCATGTTCTGGTTATTGACTATGATCGATCACATGTTCCGTTGCCTATCTCAAGTATACCTTTGAAACCTTCACTTCTTTCAGATACCTACCTAATTACTTATCATTATCAGATTATCATAATCCCAATAATCGAAAACCATCTTCATATACAAATACTTGAGTATTTGCTTCATTATTTTCTGAACGAGCTCCATGTCCATGTCCATGCTTCCATAGAGGTCGAAGATTATAATATTGTTTGACTCACGAAATCCTACGTAACTTCAATAGAGGTGTGAATCAGTGGTTCTCTTGTTGATTTATTGGTCTACAGTTTAAGCTCTGACAGGTATCAGATATTAATTTTAATTCTGACAGCAAGAAAGTGATCTCATAGGATAGGCAGCACAAGTCCATGTATGGCTGTTTTCTTATCAATTGAGAGAGCAAGAGCAAAAAGACCAAGTAGCTACAGTTTCATAAGGTTAGGATCTTGGGCACATACATACCTATAGATATCATGTGTTGGTTATTGACTATCATTGATCACATGTTCCGTTGCCTATGTTAAGTATACCTTTGAAACCTTCACTTCTTTCAGATACCTACCTATCATTATCAGATTATCATAATCCCAATAATCGAAAACCATCTTCATATACAAATACTTGAGTATTTGCATCATTTCTGAACGAGCTCCATGTCCATTTCCATGCTTCCATAGAGGTCGAAGATTATAATATTGTTTGACTCACGAAATCCTACGTAACTTCAATAGAGGTGTGAATCAGATACCTACATGTCCATGTATGGCTGTTTTCTTATCAATTGAGAGAGCAAGAGCAAAAGGACTAGGTAGCTACAGTTTCATAAGGTTAGGTTCTTGGGCACATATGTACATACCTATAGACTATAGATATATCATGTTTTGGTTATTGACTATGATCGATCACATGTTCCGTTGCCTATGTTAAGTAATACCTTTGAAACCTTCACTTCTTTCAGATACCTACCTAATTACTTACCTACCTATCATTATCAGATTATCATAATCCCAATAATCGAAAACCATCTCCATATACAAATACTTGAGTATTTGCTTCATTTCTGAACGAGCTCCATGTCCATGCTTCCATAGAGGTCGAAGATTATAATATTGTTTGACTCACGAAATCCTACGTAACTTCAATAGAGGTGTGAATCAGATTCTTAGTGGAAAATAGTGGAGATGTCAATTTCCCTCCAAGTTCACTGAGTATACCACCTATAAGTCCTATAACCTATAACAACAGTTCTAGCAACAACTATGCCTCGGTAAAATTCTCAGTACTATTGTGTCCTACATCCTTGACAGTGCTCAGGATTTCTTGCTACTTGCTAGTTATCATCAACATCATCATCATCCTTGGTTATAGTTGTTGTTATGTTTTGCTTGCAACTTGTAATGGTCACGCGGTTCTAAGGCCTCAAGCTCGGAACTAACGGTCCGATTTGCTATATTATGACCAGGATACCATTCAACTTGGTAGATATACTTGGTTAAGGCTTCAACTTCACACATGTGGGTGACGAATATACCTACATATTCAAAATTATTTTCTTTGGTATTTTTCGATTACCCATATTCTATGACATAGATGAAACAGAGGACAGTTAACCCTTTGATGACCAATGTAAACTGTACTATCTCGGTACATGCGCATAGGTCACCAAAGGGTTAATCAGGGGCGTTTCATGAGATTTTCAAGAGAGGAAACTATATAGATATCATAGGCATAGATATAGAATCCCAGATTATTCACTAAATCAATGACTGTTCTCGATTAGTGGTAAGTAGGCGGTTCGGAGCAAAACCGTAGAGCAAGGGCATCTGTGCTTCCCTAGCTTCCGTAGAAGATACGCCACTTCTTTTAAGACAACATGACAAAGCTTTGTACCGCGATCCAAGGTTTTATGAAGTCCCCTGCAATTGGTTTCTTGGACGGAAGACTGGGTAGACTTGTAGAGACACAGTATTGTTACTGAAGGGATTGCTGGGGTAATGAGAACAGGCTGATGGGGTGATGGGCTGATGGGCAATAGGACCTTTCAGTATTCAGTACTCAAAAGGAATCCATCTAACAAGTTGGTTTCTTCTAACAAGTTACCTACGATATCAACGGACTGTTGATAAAGTTCAAGAATTGAAGGTCCACCATTCAGAGAACAATATTTTAAGTTGAGACCCTCGGATCGAGTTGACAGTGGTCAATTACATCATAGAGCTCTCAGAGAAAAAAATCCTACAATAGGTAATTTTACATTTTCACATTTTTTTAATTTTTTTTTTAATACCGAGTTACTATTTTCTGACTTCCTCATTAGTTTATTCTGTCTCGTCCTATAGGAGACTTATCAGTCCATTTAACTGTTCGTGAAAAAAAAGTACTACGCACTTAATGACAATGAAACATCTCTGAGGTTCACAAACGTTATTGTGACATTGTTACCTACCACATAAACTTTAGCAGGCGAGGTGATAGGGAAATTACGGGCCCATTTCTGTGAATGGTTATTTATATAGGCACTCAGATTTTGATATGAATGATATTATGATTAGGCTTGCCAAACGTCCCGAATTGGCCGGGACAGTCCCGAATTTCAGGGGGTGTCCCGGCGTCCCGTTCAGTTTTTCATTCACGTCACGTGAGCTTATCGGGAGTCAGAAAGATGTAGTTCAAATTTTCCGATATTGTGTAGGTAATTTCGTTCAGGACAGCTACACTATACTATCACGTCACGTGTGCCAAGTTTCAAGTCAATCGGCCCGCCGCGCCGACAAAAGTGGCTCGAAAATGGCAAGCTACAACATTTGACCCAAACAAACATGACATAGGTTTCTAATAAAACCATCTGAGACATGGACTTTGGGAAGCAAGCAGATTAACAAGAACGGAGGTAAGGATAGTGCAATAATTAAAGTCATTAGAGATTTGAAGAGGATCTTGGTAAGTTCTCTGGAGCGTTAAAAAAAGTTCCCCAAGAGATTCGTTGATATGGAACAAGGTGCACTGTGCGACAGGTACATAACCTGGCTAGTACCTATTAGGAGCAGTGGTGCTCTTGTACCTAGCTAGGACATCAGTGGTGTATCCAGAGATGAGGTTTTCCTGCAGAGATCCGGAGCTAGGTTAAAGAGGTGGAATTGAGGCAATGTCCTAATCCTAACAGTAACACGCTATGACAAAGTGCAAGAGATACCTAGGCCAGATGTTTAGGGTCATTGTCTACGTCTTGTCTATGTCCTATGATTACTCTCCGTGGAAACATAACCCTGGATTCCAAAACTCTCTGTCGTAAGATGGTTAATGGTATATACCATAAATATCTTGAATCGCTCCTCCGTTCTTATCTATTTTATGTTCGCTATTTATGTTCTTATCAATTTATCTTCCCATCTACCTATCTATTTACGTAGTAGAGGCCCGTGAAATTACTAGCAAGGTCGTCCTAATCAAATTTATGTCGCTTCTACCTTAAATAATACTACGCAGTCTACCACGCTTCGTACGATGTAGTGACTGTAATAGTGTAATACTAGTAGTCCGGCTCCCTTGGTGTTTCCGCCTTTGAGGACAAGTGATCAGAGTTGGCACTTCGAGTGACTTATTGTTACCTATGTCAAGTGACTTGTGACTTGACGGAGGTATACGTACGATGTAGTGACTGTAATAGTGTAATACTAGTAGTCCGGCTCCCTTGGTGTATCCGCCTTTGAGGACAAGTGATCAGAGTTGGCACTTCGAGTGACTTATTGTTACCTATGTCAAGTGACTTGTGACTTGACGGAGGTATTTCAAGTGAGATGTCACCCTATTTTATCGCGTTATCAGACACTAGATTCGATACAAATCAGTACGTAATTGATCAGAGAAGTCCCAGCAATAATTTCAGTCATCTGTCAGTCATTGGTGCTGTGTCGGACATTTCATACGTAAGACATCCATGGCGAATCCTTGCACATTCGATGCACTTCTGATGCAAGTGTGTAGAATTGTGCACGCAATGGTGTTTATGGAACATATGTATTTATGGAACTGCGATAGTAATGTAACATTGGCATATATCAGGGGTGGCCACTAACCTTACCTTGGGGAGCCGCAATCCCATAAAGCCCCTGCGGGGTGAGCCACGCCGCAGGCGAAATTTATGAAAATTTTGGTCTACAATCTTCAGAATTCAGTCTCAGGGGAATTCTCGATAGGTATTTTATTTATTTATTTGCACTCTAAGCAACAAAAAGGCCATGTGTGACATGGAAATTCTGATATTCAGAGAAATTTTTAAACAAGTAAGAACCATGATTAGAGAGCCGCACAAGATCATCTCGCGAGCCACGTTATGGCCAACCCCTGGTATATAACATAACGTGCGAGTATGTAAACCAACACATTCTATATGTAGTGTAGTTCTATTTTCATATGAAACAGAAGTATTACAGTAGGTACCTACATAATATTACACAATAATATATGTTTACCTAGGTAATGGACTTATTCCAGTGATGGTATACCTATATAACTACATGTATTGACGTTAGTCAACTACCGTAAGCAGGTCTGAATATAGATATGGTGACACTCAACAGAGACCACGCCCATTGGATTTACAACCAAGGAGATGCCAAAACTATCACTTTTACTAATGCTATCACTTTTACAAATGCTCACTCTGTCCGTTCACTAATAGGAAGTAGTGGAGATGCCAAAACTACTATTTTGACAAATGATCCCTCAATCTCTTGATCATTACGTTTATTTTCTCCCTAAGAGCGTATGATTGGCTAAAGGCAGGTCTCTTGTCCAGGTCAGTAGGTACCTACCTACATCTAAATTACCTTCTAGGTACACAAAATTTGACCGGAAATGGAAACTAGATTTAGGTAAACAGGCACTGAACTAAGTTTTGTAGAAACGATTTCGGTGCCTTTGGTAAACTCAGAACTACTCGGAAGCAATAGTGGAGATGTTAAAGCTACTACTTTCACGTCTAAATCCGGCCTGATGTACGGTGTACCCTACGTATATCATGGATTACATCACATGATAACACACCAGATATGCCATCTACCACAACAGCTAGGTATCTCGCTGGTAGTATGGAAAACGGATATGATATAACAGCGGTTGAGTACCATCTAATCCGAGCTCACTAAGCAGAAAGTCCTGGGTTCATAGCCGCGCAATCACCGTAATTACGGCAATTTAGATCCAAGGACAGTAACATTAATCGACTTTTCATTGCATGATAAGACACGATAAGTTGATAACCAATCAAATGTATGTCTACTAATTGTCTAGACTAGACGAGTTTTTCTTGGTTATTTATGTCTATTTTCCTTTTGGACAACTTCCGAAAATAGAACCGATTCCGATGGCTCTTCATCTTGGATTTCATATAGTTTAGTACAGGCGCTCTTAAGTTTCCAAAAGGGGACCGGTTCCGTTTCCAAAAGTCTCCCGAAAGGAAAATAAAATAAACCTAGGGTGGGTTTCACCAACCTTTTTTTAGCTCCTAACACTAAAGCCTTATACCTAGCTAGTAACTATTAGGAGCAGTGGTGCTCTTGTACCTAGCTAGGACATCAGTGGTGTATCCAGAGATGAGGTTTTCCTGCAGAGATCCGGAGCTAGGTTAAAGAGGTGGAATTGAGGCAATGTCCTAATCCTAACAGTAACACGCTATGACAAAGTGCAAGAGATACCTAGGCCAGATGTTTAGGGTCATTGTCTACGTCTTGTCTATGTCCTATGATTACTCTTATGATTACTCTCCGTGGAAACCTAAACCCTGGATTCCAAAACTCTCTGTCGTAAGATGGTTAATGGTACCATACATATCTTGAATCGCTCCTCCGTTCTTATCTATTTTATGTTCGCTATTTATGTTCTTATCAATTTATCTTCCCATCTACCTATCTATTTACACACACACACACACACACACACACACACACACACACACACACACACACACACACACACACACACACACCACTCCGCTGAACTCTCTATCTATAGGTACCTACCTCGACGTTTAGGTCTGATTCTAATGAACAGAAAGATAGATATTCACCATTCCTGTCCGTTCATAAAGTAGATCTGGAAATTTGTAGCATTCCGGATGACATTTTTCAACATTTTTGTCTGATTTTGAGTAGGTAGACTCCGGGCAGTCAGGGAGGCTGGTATAGCGCAATAATCAGACAAAAATTACAATAGTTCTAGACTTCTAAACTTGGCACACATAGTTACCAGTCCTGATAAGGATGAGCAATATGAAAACTATACCACTATAGTCAGTGATCCAGAGTCTACAATAGACACGTTGTACTGCAAGGTTCCCACCTTTCACCTTGATAACATTGTGAGAAATCTCCAAGATATACGCACACTACCTCAAGTTCTATTGTGAATCTTCGGCCTCCATTGTGAATGACTTAAATTACCAGCTTGTCTAGTAAATTTAGAACATCTTTGGGAGCGGTATAGTGTGAAGCGAATATAATTGACCATCCACACGACTTACCAGTACTCTCTACTGATGGAAACTTACTTTGTACTGATGGAGACTTAGTACTGATGAAGAGAATAATGGACATGTCAAAGAGAACTTGCAGGTTTTAATTTAGGAGTCACGACTGTTCGGACTGACTTTCAAAAGGAATAGGGTCTTGTTTTAGAGCTGTATAGATAGCTAGATAATATCTTTATAGTTAGCTAGGGAGGTAGGGATCACTGAAGGTAGCTAGGTCTAAGGATCACTGAAGGTAAACAACGTTATGTGTGGTTTATATCTGAACGGGTGACCGTCTGAGACATTGCGAGGTGCTGGCTATTCCGTGGTACACCCAGACAATAAGGACTGAGGACATAGTTTATTGCCATCCATAATACCTACCATCCATCTGTTGAAATGGTCGTCCCTTGCATACCTACCTATCGACCTATTTCAACAGTATACACTTATACCATACCTATACACCTTCATTACTTAACGCTTTAACCATTTTCCTACTTTTGATATAAGTTTGTTGGAAAATTGTTGGTAGCACCCACCGCCTTGCTGTGTTTTGTCGCTTCGGTTCAATAAAATGAGTAGAGCAGGATCTAGGATCTTGTTTGTTTTTACGTAAAAAAATTTGTTGATTTGATAGGAGAAGTATGTGATAAAAGTATCTACAGAAAGAACCAGAATCATCACTTAACTGCATACACAAAACCTTCCTCTGGAGCTAGAAAAGAGGTAGAATCAGAAAAGAGACTTACCTACAACTTGGCACACATAGTTACCAGTCCTGATAAGGATGAGCAATATGAAAACTATACCACTATAGTCAGTGATGCAGAGTCTACAATAGACACGTTGTACTGCAAGGTTCCCACCTTTCACCTTGATAACATTGTGAGAAATCTCCAAGATATACGCACACTACCTCCAAGTTCTATTGTGAATCTTCTGCCTCCATTGTGAATGACTTAAATTACCAGCTTGTCTAGTAAATTTAGAACATCTTTGGGAGCGACTTACCAGTACTCTTTACTGATGGAGACTTACTTTGTACTGATGAAGAGAATAATGGACATGTCAAAGAGAACTTGCAGGTTTTAATTTAGGAGTCACGACTGTTCGGACTGACTTTCAAAAGGAATAGGGTCTTGTTTTAGAACTGTATAGATAGCTAGATAATATATTTATAGTTAGCTAGGGAGGTAGGGATCACTGAAGGTAGCTAGGGCTAAGGATCACTGAAGAAAAACAACGTTATGTCTGCTTTATATCTGAACGGGTGACCGTCTGAGACATTGCGAGATGCTGGCTATTCCGTGGTACACCCAGACAAGTAAGGACTGAGGACATAAATAGTTTATTGCCATCCATAATACCTACCATCCATCTATTGAAATGGTCGTCCCTTGCATACCTACCTATCGACCTCTTTCAACAGTATACAGTATACACTTATACCATACCTATACACCTTCATTACTTAACGCTTTAACCATTTCCTACTTTTGATATAAGTTTGTTGGAAAATTATTGGTAGCACCCACCGCCTTGCTGTGTTTTGTCGGTTCGGTTCAATAAAATGAGTAGAGCAGGATCTAGGATCTTGTTTGTTTTTACGTAAAAAAATCTCAGAGGAGGCATCGGATTACCTTATTATTAATATTAATTCCTTAATCCTTACTTCCTGCATTGTGTCTTCGGATAGCGGATTACCTTATTATTAATATTAATTCCTTAATCCTTACTTCCTGCATTGTGTCTTCGGATAGCGGGTATTATCACGCGTCAGCAATCTCAAGGTTAGGTATCAGTTATCTCTTATCTCGTGTATTGGATACCTATTTCAATATTTTGTTTGAAAACACTCATTATTATGTACCTAATGTGCCTACGTATGTACTGTACCTACCTATGTACCTATAATTATTTTCATAATTTGCATATTATAAGAAGATCAATGTAATCGATTTTAAATATCCGCAAGACATTAGTTGACTAGAATGATATTATCAATTATTTACCAAAGATCTATGAAAGAGCTACTGGATAAGTAACCATCTAAGACTGAATTCTTATCTGATAAGGTTTCGGAAGACGATTTGGTTTTAAATTTCAATTAGGTATTTTGACATTCTGTAAACCGAATTTGGTTGAAATCTATAACGAGCTTATCGTACGTAACCTTTTGCTTGATTGAAAAATGGTTTGTGCAATAAGTAATGAGAATTGTACCAAAATGACGTAGTGTAGGTACCATAAGTTGGTTCTTTAACCGCGGTAGGTATTCTTAGACTAGAATAATTAGCTCTTGTTCATGCTGCAGGTTGGTAATGCTTGCTACATTTAGAATTAGCAACACATTACATATGTAATGCTGGTATGGTTAGAGGGTTCTATTGAAGTATATTAGGTGCTCTTCTGAAGTTAAGCATTGCATGGTCGTCATTTAAAGTGGCACAACTCGCGAGGATAGATAAGAAGTTGGAAATGTTGTGAAATCTAAAAATTGTCTCTGGGTCGATACTGTCCATAACATTACAACAAGTTGTTGTTTTTGTTGATTTGATAGGAGAAGTATGTGATAAAAGTATCTACAGAAAGAACCAGAATCATCACTTAACTGCATACACAAAACCTTCCTCTGGAGCTAGAAAAGAGGTAGAATCAGAAAAGAGACTTACCTACAACTTGGCACACATAGTTACCAGTCCTGATAAGGATGAGCAATATGAAAACTATACCACTATAGTCAGTGATGCAGAGTCTACAATCGACACGTTGTACTGCAAGGTTCCCACCTTTCACCTTGATAACATTGTGAGAAATCTCCAAGATATACGCACACTACCTCAAGTTCTATTGTGAATCTTCTGCCTCCATTGTGAATGACCAGCTTGTCTAGTAAATTTAGAACATCTTTGGGAGCGGTATAGTGTGAAGCGAATATAATTGACCATCCACACGACTTACCAGTACTCTCTACTCATGGAGACTTACTTTGTACTGATGGAGACTTACTCTGTACTGATGAAGAGAATAATGGACATGTCAAAGAGAACTTGCAGGTTTTAATTTAGGAGTCACGAATGTTTGGACTGACTTTTCAATAGCAGCAGGGTCGTGTTTGAGAGGTATAGATAGCTAGATAATATCTTTATAGTTAGCTAGGGAGGTAGGGATCACTGAAGGTAGCTAGGTCTAAGGATCACTGAAGGTAAAACATAGTTACCAGTCCTGATAAGGATGAGCAATATGAAAACTATACCACTATAGTCAGTGATGCAGAGTCTACAATAGACACGTTGTACTGCAAGGTTCCCACCTTTCACCTTGATAACATTGTGAGAAATCTCCAAGATATACGCACACTACCTCCAAGTTCTATTGTGAATCTTCTGCCTCCATTGTGAATGACTTAAATTACCAGCTTGTCTAGTAAATTTAGAACATCTTTGGGAGCGACTTACCAGTACTCTTTACTGATGGAGACTTACTTTGTACTGATGAAGAGAATAATGGACATGTCAAAGAGAACTTGCAGGTTTTAATTTAGGAGTCACGACTGTTCGGACTGACTTTCAAAAGGAATAGGGTCTTGTTTTAGAACTGTATAGATAGCTAGATAATATATTTATAGTTAGCTAGGGAGGTAGGGATCACTGAAGGTAGCTAGGGCTAAGGATCACTGAAGAAAAACAACGTTATGTCTGCTTTATATCTGAACGGGTGACCGTCTGAGACATTGCGAGATGCTGGCTATTCCGTGGTACACCCAGACAAGTAAGGACTGAGGACATAAATAGTTTATTGCCATCCATAATACCTACCATCCATCTATTGAAATGGTCGTCCCTTGCATACCTACCTATCGACCTCTTTCAACAGTATACAGTATACACTTATACCATACCTATACACCTTCATTACTTAACGCTTTAACCATTTCCTACTTTTGATATAAGTTTGTTGGAAAATTATTGGTAGCACCCACCGCCTTGCTGTGTTTTGTCGGTTCGGTTCAATAAAATGAGTAGAGCAGGATCTAGGATCTTGTTTGTTTTTACGTAAAAAAATCTCAGAGGAGGCATCGGATTACCTTAATGACCGTCTGAGACATTGCGAGGTGCTGGCTATTCCGTATGGTACACCCAGACAAGTAAGGACTGAGGACATCCATCTGTTGAAATGGTCGTCCCTTGCATACCTTCCTATCGACCCACTTCAACAGAATACACTTATACAAGACCTATACACCTTCATTTCTTAACGCTTTGACCATTTTCCAACTTTTGATACAAGCTATTTGGAAAATTGTTGGTATTACCCACCGCCTTGCTGTGTTTTGTCGCTTCGGTTCAATAAAATGAGTAGAGCAGGATCTAGGATCTTGTTTGTTTTTACGTAAAAAAATCTCAGAGGAGGCATCGGATTACCTTATTATTAATATTAATTCCTTAATCCTTACTTCCTGCATTGTGTCTTCGGATAGCGTCAATGTTTTGTCAAGGCTCTTCAGTACCATGACTTCAAGAAAGTGCAAAAGAGAGGATACCTATATCTATTTACCTACCGACGAGTACCTATACCTACATAAAACGAGACATTTCAAGCACCGAAAGTTTGTGAACTTCCAGAGTTGCATTTGAAGAGCACACTGAACGGCGAAACGGTATTTAAAAGTGGAGGTAGAGGATGCAACACAGCTTCCACAGAGCTTACTGATGATCTAAAGGTAGAAACACACTTCTATCACGTCACGTGAGCTTATTGGGAGTCAGAAAGATTGAAAGTTTGTGAACTTCCAGAGTTGCATTTGAAGAGCTCACTGAACGGCGAAACGGTATTTAAAAGTGGAGGTAGAGGATGCAATGGAGAACACAGCTTCCACAGAGCTTACTGATGATCTAAAGGTAGAAACACACTTCTATCACGTCACGTGAGCTTATTGGGAGTCAGAAAGATGTAGTTCAAACTTTCCCATATTGTGTAGGTAATTTCGTTCAGGACAGCTACACTACTATCACGTCACGTGTGCCAAGTTTCAAGTCAATCGGCCCGCCGCGCCGGCAAAAGTGGCTCGAAAATGGCAAGCTACAACATTTGACCCAAACAAACATGACATAGGTCTCTAATAAAACCATCTGAGACATGGACTTTGGGAAGCAAGCAGATTAACAAGAACGGAGGTAAGGATAGTGCAATAATTAAAGTCATTAAGACCCCATAAACATGAGTATACTTGGCCATTTTCAAAAACCCATTGGTACCATAGATAGGGAAATATAACTAGGTAGGAAATCAAAACAACAGTAGGTTTAATATCTGGGTAGTGCACTTTATTCAAATCTTTTACATTCCATTCTTTTTACAAGTGAAATGTTCTGTATGTCTCGGTGAGAAGTCGACACTCTCCGGGATGTGTAGAGCATCATTCTCATTTGTACTGTCCCCTTTAATACATATTATTCAATAAAATCTGTAGATCAAATTTACAATTTTTCATTAACCCTGAACCTTTTATCAATTCCCATTCCATTCTTTTTCCAAGTGAAATGTTGTTCTGTATGTCTCGGTGAGAAGTCGACACTCTCCGGGATGTATAGAGCATCATTCTCACTTGTACTGTCCCCTTTAATACATATTATTCAATAAAATCTGTAGTTCAAATTTACAATTTTTCATTAACCCTGAACCTTTTATCAATTCCAATCCAAATTTTTATTTTCAGCATTGAGATAACCCCACAGTGTTAATTGACGACTGAGCTAGTCCACTGATTAATATAAATAGAGTTGTTTGGTAGAAAAAATTCTCCCCACACTTGATCCCTATTATTATTCTCCCCTCATCATCTCTTTTTCATATTAAATGGCGCCCAACGTGGGGCTCGAAAACCACGAAATTTTATCTCAATGCTGTTAATGTTAAAAAAATGACTTTTTACCATTATGTTGATTTTTAATGCCCGTCTTTTTCTCCATTCTTCAACAGTTGATTCTTCACCTGGTTTCTGAGGTCTTCCATGCCTTAAAGCTTCAGTGGCGTCCAACATCCCCACTCTTCATCTAGTTTTGGTTGAAGATGATCTTCTCCCCAGTCATTGCATGATTCTCCATTGCCCCAGTTGTAAGTTTCTTCAAGGCCATTTGTCATTGTGGAATCTTCTATATCCCCGTAAGTTTCCTACTCCCTCTCACTCACTCACTTGCTCATTGCTCACATTTACTGCTCACAACACCAACCCACACAGGCTAGCTTATCACTACATATTATTGACACAATTAATTCTAACAATCATCGTTATTATACCAGAAGTTATTATAAATCACTTGTAAACAAGATGTCACTGAACGGAGATTCACACAAAGAAGTAGATTCCAGTGCTGGAATTCAAAACACTGATGCTCTGATCCAAAAGCAATCAGACAATGGAACTGCCCAAAGTGTAATACATGATCCTCCCCATACAGAAGCCATCCAAGAGGCTACCCCCACATATTCAAGTCATCATACGTTGGAACAACTTATACTAATCCAACAACAACAGATCAGCAAACTATTAGAAATGCTACCCACTGCTTCCCCAACTCCGCCACCACCGATACCCAGTACCCCACCAGGGATACAACCCACTTTCTCGCTTCCGCCCTTGGACCAACTGCTCCCCAAGTTTGGTGGTAGAGATGAAGAGGATCCAATGGAATTTCTGGATAAGTTCACCGATGCTTATCATGCGTATCATGTGCCCGAACAAACCTGGAAAACAACGGTCAGGAACCAGCTATTATTAACCGCTCGTCAGTGGTTCGACAGGCATACAGCCCGTTTCTCCAACTTCGAAACATTTTCAGAATTATTCAAGCAACATTTCAATAGTGCATCCATTCAAACTAGACTCAAGGCCAACTTTTACGGTCAAAGCCAGGCTGTAAAAGAAAACTCAGAAGATTTTGTAAATGCAAAATTGAAAATTTATCACAGACTATTTCCAGATAACTCTGAAGAACAGACCTTATCGGACATTATCCAACTATTGCACCCGTCAATCCAAGTCCATCTGCTACAAACACCCACTTCAATTGACGACTTGTTGATGAAATTGGAAATCAATGATAGGTGCTGAGCATATTTTAATTGGGTTAAAAGCTTTATTCTTGTGTGAATCAGGTCATAAAGGAGAGGTACCATTTCCCTCAGTTTTCGAAAGGAAGGTTACAATTTAGTTAGTGACTATAACATACATAGTCATTTTCTTCATCACTGATTGAAATTTTGTTCTCTTTTTTCCCCAAATTGTACAGCATTCAGCAGAAAAGAACCATCCTAAGGGGGATTGCCTTTTGGATGATTCTAATCTTTTCTGACGCTTAATGCTGACCAATTAAAATTTCCTCTACACTAAACCTCATAAAACGTCAAAAGGGATCGCCCTTGATTCTCAGCGGTGCTTGCACTCCGCCAATTGTTTTGATCTTCACCTCTCCTGATGATCCCGATAAATTAATCAAGCCAGAACACACACCACTCCGCTCAACTCTCTATACCTACCTCGACGTTTAGGTCTGATTCTAATGAACAGAAAGACAGATATTCACCATTCCTGCCCGTTCATAAAGTAGATCTGGAAAATTGTAGCATTCCGGATGACATTTTTCAACATTTTTTTGACTGATTTTGAGTAGGTAGACTCCGGGCAGTCAGGGAGGCTGGTAGAGCGCAATAATCAGACAAAAATTACAATAGTTCTAGATGTCTAGAAAATAAAAGAACCGAAGTCAGACGAAGATCAATTGGTTAATATAAAGACCGGACTACGTGAGGTCACGGGTTCAACACCGGGGTCTGGCGAAATAAAATTAATTGAAGAGATGATCATTTTTATCTCGCAAGTCTCAATGCGTGGGTGATTTGAGATTTTCAACGACTTACCTACATAAAGGTACCTATACATCTGAGTAGCTATTTTATAATCAAACTGCTTCTTTTGTTTCAGTTCGGATGTATCATTCTGTTGATCTTGGTCTTGCAGATAGCCGCTGGAGGATTGGCCTTCTTCTACAAACAAAGGGTAAGTGTCTCAGGAATGCATATATCAGGGGTGGCCACTAACCTTACCTTGGGGAGCCGCAATCCCATAAAGCCCCTGCGGGGCGAGCCACGCCGCAGGCGAAATTTATGAAAATTTTGGTCTACAATCTTCAGAATTCAGTCTCAGTCTAAGCAACAAAAAGGCCATGTGTGACATGGAAATTCTGATATTCAGAGAAATTTTTCAACAAGTAGGTATAAACCATGATTAGAGAGCTGCACAAGATCATCTCGCGAGCTACGTTATGGCCAACCCCTGGTATATAACATAACGTACGAGTATGTAAACCAACACATTCTATGTAGTGTAGTTCTATTTTCATATTTCTGAAGTTTGAAGTTGCGTGAACATGTATCCAGTATGAACTTTTTCAAGTCGCGTATGAATATCAAACTCCATACCCGGTGAATTAATCATGGGCATGATACACCTAAGGAATGTATCACACATAGCTGACTCAAAACCCACCGTGTATGGACAAATGCAAACAGAAGTATGAAACAGAAGTATTACAGTAGGTACATAATATTACACAATAATATATGTTTACCTAGGTAATGGACTTATTCCAGTGATGGTACCTACATAACTACATGTATTGACGTTAGTCAACTACCGTAAGCAGGTCCGAATATAGATATGGTGACACTCAACAGAGACCACGCCCATTGGATTTACAACCAAGGAGATGCCAAAACTATCACTTTTACTAATGCTTCTCAGGAATCCTACACTTGGAAGAAATAAGGAATCATCATCATGGTAGCGTCTTATATTCAGAAGGTTGCTATATTATCCTCCAAACTTGCTGTCTCCATGCTTCTCTATCTTGTGCCATTCTCTTGCAGTTCAGGGTAAGTGCCTCAGAAATCCTATACTTGGAAGAAATAAGAAATACATACCTATACCTACTTATTGCTAAACTGGTATTTAGTGTGTACGGTTATCAAAATTTGGCATACGAAAATATACCTACGTAGTTACTGTAATTTCGACAAAATTATACGGTAATCCTATATAACCTATCTGTCAACACTGGCCTGGATACTTGGGTCTGAGATCAACATCACAAGGACTGTGTATTCTTGTCCTTAGTGGAAAATAGTGGAGATGTCAAATTTTCTTCTATTATATTCCACTCAGCCTTCCTTTCACCTCCTCCCCCACTTTCTAAGAGCTTACCATATTGTTAGATTTGTTAGTCCCGATCTATAAGATGTAAAGTGTGACAAATAGGACATCATGCAGACAATTTGCAAGTTCACTGAGTATACCTATAAGTCCCATAACAACAGTTCTAGCAACAACTATGCCTCGGTAAAATTCTCAGTACTATTGTGTCCTACATCCTTGACAGTGCTCAGGATTTCTTGACATATATCAGGGGTGGCCACTAACCTTACCTTGGGGAGCCGCAATCCCTTAAAGCCCCTGCGGGGCGAGCCACGCCGCAGGCGAAATTTTTGAAAATTTTGGTCTACAATCTTCAGAATTCAGTCTCAGGGGAATTCTCGATAGGTATTTTATTTATTTATTTGCACTCTAAGCAACAAAAAGGCCATGTGTGACATGGAAATTCTGATATTCAGAGAAATTTTTAAACAAGTAAGAACCATGATTAGAGAGCCGCACAAGATCATCTCGCGAGCCACGTTATGGCCAACCCCTGGTATATAACATAACGTGCGAGTATGTAAACCAACACATTCTATATGTAGTGTAGTTCTATTTTCATATGAAACAGAAGTATTACAGTAGGTACCTACATAATATTACACAATAATATATGTTTACCTAGGTAATGGACTTATTCCAGTGATGGTATACCTATATAACTACATGTATTGACGTTAGTCAACTACCGTAAGCAGGTCTGAATATAGATATGGTGACACTCAACAGAGACCACGCCCATTGGATTTACAACCAAGGAGATGCCAAAACTATCACTTTTACTAATGCTATCACTTTTACAAATGCTCACTCTGTCCGTTCACTAATAGGAAGTAGTGGAGATGCCAAAACTACTATTTTGACAAATGATCCCTCAATCTCTTGATCATTACGTTTATTTTCTCCCTAAGAGCGTATGATTGGCTAAAGGCAGTTGACAGGAACTTACATATTATCTACGCCGCGCCGCATCGTACGAAATCGATATGTGGACAGTCCGTGGACCACTATAGAATATGACCTACCGTAGTCTATTTCGGGTGCATTCTTCGTGGTGTAACGATTCAGCTTCGCGAGACTAAATGAGGAGGTGGTAGAAGTCCCTGAGAAAAAGCAAAGTAGCATTAAGTCCATGGTCCATGGCCTTAGTAGTAGAAGAACCCTAAAATTTAAATAGAACACCACCAATCAAATCACGGTTCCCAAAACCCTATCCGTGCCATAGTTCGATTAATATCTATTAAATTGATGAACTGTAACAAACTTTAGGCACGGATATGAAAATAGGTATAATCTTTTGGCTATTGGACTAAACTTTTTAAAGATCAAGAATCCAAAGTTCCAAGTTCAACATATGAGAATTTAGAGTAGAAGTTCAAGGTCAGCTATGTGAGTGTTCGTGTTAACATTTATGTGAGTTCCTAGATATAAGTATGTAGACTATGTAGAGAATAAGATCCAGTCTCTTATGCTGTATCTATACAATCCACACATAGTGGACCCCGTCGACCGACAAGGTGAAGAGGTGAAAATAAGGAATACATACCTATATTGCTAAACTGGTAATTAGTGTGTACGGTTATCAAAATTTGGCATACGAAAATATACCTACGTAGGTACTGTAATTTCGACAAAATTATACGGTAATCCTATATAACAAGTATGTGTGGACACAGCTTTACAAAGGGAGATACGGATCTACATAGATCGCAACATTTGCAATCCTTTTTGATTGGATAATGGAGCCGAGGGGCATCCTTTCATTGTTTAGGTACTCTACAACTTTTTACTCAGCTTTTTCCGGGCAGGATACTTTGTCAAGTAACATTACAAAGATGGAAAATAAAGGAGAAGTTACTTTTACTGCTTTATCCATCTTTCTACTCAGCAATAAGATTCCTTTGGGAAAAGCAGAGAGAAGACTCGCAGAGGACATTAGGAGTTTTTCAGCTGTATAGCATGTATCTACTTCCTAATTTCCTATTACATACATTAGGTAGGTCTTATCAGACTCATCCAATAGGTACGATAAATGTAGGTATGTAGGTACATACATACTATTTGTATACCTACTCGTACGTAGTTATGATTGTAGGTAGGTCCTTCTCTACGGATGTAGCTGACATACTAGCAATGACTTTTATTATTTCTATGATTCTATGTCATACTCTGACCTCGGTAACAGAAGCGGAGCTAGAAACCTACTGAAGATAGATAGATACGTGTCAATCCACTATGAAGATCCCTAGCCGAATTCGTAGTAAACAAAAACTCGTATGTAGTTATGATTGTAGGTAGGTCCTTCTCTACGGATGTAGCTGACATACTAGCAATGACTTTTATTATTTCTATGTCATACTCTGACCTCGGTATCAGAAGCGGAGCTAGAAACCTACTGAAGATAGTTTCTTTTGTTTCAGTTCGGATGTATCATTCTGTTGATCTTGGTCCTGCAGATCGCTGCTGGAGGATTGGCCTTCTTCTACAAACAAAGGGTAAGTGCCTCAGGAATCCTATACTTGGAAGAAATAAGGAATACATACCTACATATATTGCTAAACTGGTAATTAGTGTGTACGGTTATCAAAATTTGGCATACGAAAATATACCTACGTAGGTACTGTAATTTCGACAAAATTGTACGGTAATCCTATATAACCTATCTGTCAACACTGCGGCCTGGATACTTGGGTCTGAGATCAACATCACAAGGACTGTGTATTCTTATCCTTAGTGGAAAATAGTGGAGATGTCAAATTTTCTTCTATTATTTATTCCACTCAGCCTTCCTTTCACCTCCTCCCCCACTTTCTAAGAGTTTACCATATCATTATTGTTAGTCCCGATCTAAGACTAAAGTGTGACAAATAGGACATCATGCAGACAATTTGCAAGTTCACTGAGTATACCTATAAGTCCTATAACAACAGTTCTAGCAACAACCTATAACGTAAGATGAAGATAATATAGGGTATGTTTTGCAGTTGGTTTATCTTTATCAATGAAATTTTGCATATTTAAACTTCCAATTTGTCACATCATGATACGTTATGTTCCGGGAAAGATTAGTTTTCATTAGATGTTAACTTTGATGGGTTTACGATATAATATAGAAGGTGGGAGGTGTAAATCTGAATATCTATCGAAGATACGGTTTGCACGAGTAACTACAATAAATTAATCACACCTCGTTTAATATTTACGTGAACCCTCGTTACGTTATTACTTCTTTGTTAAACATTACTTATATTATGAATGCGAACCTAATTTACCTAATTACTTATTCCACTCAGCCTTCCTTTCACCTCCTCCCCCACTTTCTAAGAGCTTACCATATTGTTAGTCCCGATCTATAAGACGTAAAGTGTGACAAATAGGACATCATGCAGACAATTTGCAAGTTCACTGAGTATACCTATAAGTCCTATAACAACAGTTCTAGCAACAACTATGCCTCGGTAAAATTCTCAGTACTATTGTGTCCTACATCCTTGACAGTGCTCAGGATTTCTTGCTACTTGCTAGTTATCATCATCATCAACATCATCATCATCCTTGGTTATAGTTGTTGTTATGTTTTGCTTGCAACTTGTAATGGTCACGCGGTTCTAAGGCCTCAAGCTCGGAACTAACGGTCCGATTTGCTATATTATGAGCAGGATACCATTCAACTTGGTACTTGGTTAAGGCTTCAACTTCACACATGTGGGTGACGAATATACCTACATATTCAAAATTATTTTCTTTGGTATTTTTCGATTACCTATATTGATATCAATTAATTTAATCTTGCTTCAATCATTCCGAGGCCTTCGGTTTTAGCGTTTTAGATTGAGCAGTCGTGGTTTCAGATTGATATGTTTTGAATTTCTTGGCACTTCCTATGTGGGTTTTATAGGTATTATCACGCGTCAGCAATCTCAAGGTTAGGTATCAGTTATCTCTTATCTCGTGTATTGGATACCTATTTCAATATTTTGTTTGAAAACACTCATTATTATGTACCTAATGTGCCTACGTATGTACTGTACCTACCTATGTACCTATAATTATTTTCATAATTTGCATATTATAAGAAGATCAATGTAATCGATTTCAAATATCCGCAAGACATTAGTTGACTAGAATGATATCAATTATTTATCAAAGATCTATGAAAGAGCTACTGGATAGGTAACCATCTAAGACTGAATTCTTATCTGATAAGGTTTCGGAAGACGATTTGGTTTTAAATTTCAATTAGGTATTTTGACATTCTGTAAACCAAATTTGGTTGAAATCTATAACGAGCTTATAGTACGTAACCTTTTGCTTGATTGAAAAATGGTTTGTGCAATAAGTAATGAGAATTGTACCAAAATGACGTAGTGTAGGTACCATAAGTTGGTTCTTTAACCGCGGTAGGTATTCTTAGACTAGAATAATTAGCTCTTGTTCAACGAGTTTTTCTTGGTTATCAGCATTATGTCTATTTTCCTTTTGGACAACTTCCGAAAATAGAACCGATTCCGATGGCTCTTCATCTTGGATTTCATATAGTTTAGTACAGGCGCCCTTAAGTTTCCAAAAGCAAAAGGGGACCGGTTCCGTTTCGAAAAGTCTCCCCAAAGGAAAATAAAATAAACCTAGGGTGGGACTCACCAACCTTTTTTTAGCCCCTAACAGCCCTTTAGCTTAACAGCCCTGTGAAGCCTATATTAGGTACAAATCAAATGGAACTTAACAGGTACAGGCTGTTAGCTTAAATGCTGGTATGGTTAGAGGGTTCTATTGAAGTATATTAGGTGCTCTTCTGAAGTTAAGCATTACATGGTCGTCATTTAAAGTGGCACAACTCGCGAGGATAGATAAGAAGTTGGAAATGTTGTGAAATCTAAAAATTGTCTCTGGGTCGATTCTTAAGTTTCCAAAAGGGGACCGGTTCCGTTTCCAAAAGTCTCCCGAAAGGAAAATAAAATAAACCTAGGGTGGGTTTCACCAACCTTTTTTTAGCTCCTAACAGCCCTTTAGCTTAACAGCCCTGTGAAGCCTATATTAGGTACAAATCAAATGGAACTTAACAGGTACAGGCTGTTAGCTTAACAGGCCTTTTAGGGACTGAAATTTTTTGGTGGAACCGACCACTATTCTTTTAAACTTTTAACTAACCCCCGGATTTCATTGTTTTCCTTTCAGGTCGGAGACGAAATCATGGTGGAACCGACCACTATTCTTTTAAACTTTTAACTAACCCCCGGATTTCATTGTTTTCCTTTCAGGTCGGAGACGAAATCAAGCTGTTCCTGAAGGACACTATTCGGGACTATTACAACGTCACCCCAACCAACCAATCAAACACAGCCACACTCATGTGGAACTATCTGATGGCTCAGGTAAGGGAGGCCTCTATTGACAGAAACTTACATATTATCTACGCCGCGCCGCATCGCACGAAATCGATATGTGGACAGTCCGTGGACCACTATAGAATATGACGTACCGTAGTCTATTTCGGGTGCATTCTTCGTGGTGTAACGATTCAGCTTCGCGAGAATAAATGAGGAGGTGGTAGAAGTCCCTGAGAAAAAGCAAGGTAGCATTAAGTCCATGGTCCATGGCCTTAGTAGTAGAAGAACCCTAAAATTCAAAGAGAACACCACCAATCAAATCATTGTTCCCAAAACCCTATTCGTGCCATAGTTCGATTAATATCTATTAAATTGATGAACTGTAACAAACTTTGGGCACGGATATGAAAATAGGTAATCTTTTGGCTATTGGACTAAACTTTATAAAGATCAAGAATCCAAAGTTCCAAGTTCAACACGAGAGAATTCAGAGTAGAAGTTCAAGGTCAGCTATGTGAGTGTTCGTGTTAACATTTATGCGAGTTCCTAGATATAAGTATGTAGAGAATAAGATCCAGTCTCTTATGCTGTATCTATACAATCCACACATAGTGGACCCCGTCGACCGACAAGGTGAAGAGGTGAATCTATGTTGTCGAGGCAGTGTACGGTTTCAGTCGACGTCAATCGACCATCGATCGACGGGGTCGAGTATGTGTTATACTATACAGATATAAGTGCCTACTATCTATTATTTCTTTTGTATGTCTAAATCTCGTTTTCTAATAAACTATTGTCTTTAGATTTACAGATTATACTACGATTAATTGTTTACTAGATTACTAGCCGACATCACGAGATGTTCAAAGTTCAAAATCTCTTCATTGTTCTAAAGATACGCTGCGCTGTAAGTATGGTGTTTTAGAAGTCCAAAGGGAGATACGGATCTACATAGATCGCAATATTTGCAATCCTTTTTGATTGGATAATAACGGAGCAGAGGGATTTTCTTCCATTGTTTACTCTACAACTTTTTACTCAGCTTTTTCCGCGCAGGATACTTCGTCAAGTAACATTACAAAGATGGAAAATAAAGGAGAAGTTACTTTTACTGCTTTATCCATCTTTCTACTCAGTAATAAGATTCCTTTGGGAAAAGCAGAGAGAAGATTCGCAGAGGACATTAGGAGTTTTTCGGCTGTATAGCATGTATCTACTTCCCAATTTCCTATTACATACATTAGGTAGGTCTTATCAGACTCATCCAATAGGTACGATAAATGTAGGTAGGTACATACATACTATTTGTATACCTGCTCGTATGTAGTTATGATTGTAGGTAGGTCCTTCTCTACGGATGTGCTGACATACTAGCAATGACTTTTATTATTTCTATGTCATACTCTGACCTCGGTATCAGAAGCGGAGCTAGAAACCTACTGAAGATAGATAGATACGTGTCAATCCACTATGAAGATCCCTAGCCGAATTCGTAAACAAAATGATCAACCAAAAACCAAGTGAAAACAGTGACGTTCACTCCCGGTCCCACGATGTTAAGACACATATGTACGTCTTACGGGGCCATTGAATTGAACTAAAATAGGAAAAACATCTTTGAACATTTTGTTTTACTATTGACAATGCTAACACTTTCATTAACAATAACACGTTCTTTCTTGCCATCAATTACTTGCATGTCCTCTGCTATGACATCTGACATAAGTGTGTGAATATTTGGTCTACATTTACATGGCGATATTATGATAATGAGTGAACATTTTATCTGGATTCACCAAATACTTTGGCACCAATGCAATGGTATTGAATAGGTACTCGTACCATTGGTATATTTCCATCAGGTACTTACCAATAGGTATACCACATTCTATTGGAACTGGGCGACTGGGACATGTCCATGTAAGTATCAATAAAACAAAAAGTACCTACTTTTATAGATGGTATTGAAGATACCTACCAAGAATTTCTATGACTTTTCAAGATAGGTACTATGGTCACTACTAGGAATACTAATGTCAATTATTGACAAAATGACATTGTAAACACGTGTGTCATGTCGGAATTGTTTTGTGTGGGCGTGTGGTGCAGAATAACCAACTAATGTCATCTTTACATTTTACCCATATGACATTGGCTACAGGAGAATGTCATCTTTACATTTTACCCATATGACAATGTTAATTTTTTGGGGGACAATGTCATATGAGTAATGGCTACCTATGACGTTGACTATCACCAAAGTGCCAGCTATTTCTGGGAGCTCTAGTTAGTTAGGTACTATCCTTGATCACGTCATCTTCTGGTTTATTTGAAATTTTCTCCTCTTGCATAGTTTACACCTTCCTTGCAATGACCTCAAGTCTAGCATGCATGTAAGTTTAGAAAGTATACGTACCTACGTATAATAAGTAGGTATATAACTATTATGATAATTTATCTACTACTTATGCTAAAGAAAACCTTAACTGCTTGCGCCTAGGTACAATGTTTTCATAACTAAGGATAACGTCAGAGAGAGCCTAGGTATAAGCCTATACCTACCTATACCTAACCCGATTTTCAATTTAAATCACTCAACAATGCGCATACCTACAAAAACACGGATAGGTACTACCTCTAGGCAGGTTTAGGATTTCTTAAGGTTGTAGTGGTACCTAACTAAAAAACAAGGCAAGTTTACCAACCTTGCCTGTAGCGAGCTATTTCTGGAAGCTCTAGTTAGTTACTATCCTTGATCACGTCATCTTCTGGTTTATTTGAATTTTTCTCCTCTTGCGTAGTTTACACCTTCCTTGCAATGACCTCAAGTCTAGCATGCATGCAAGTTTAGAAAGTATACGTACGTATAATAAGTAGGTATAACCATTATGATAATTTATCTACTACCTATGCTAAAGAAAACCTTAACTACTTGCGCCTAGGTACAATGTTTTCATAACTAAGGATAACGTCAGAGAGAGCCTAGGTATAAGCCTCCCTACCTATACCTAACCCGATTTTCAATTTAAATCACTCTCAACAATGCGCATACCTACAAAAACACGGATAGGTACATCCTCTGGGCAGGTTTAGGTACCAGAACTCTTCATTGACATTGGTATGGTAAACCAAGACATTGACATCACATGCAATATCCCGCTGAGAGGAATGACTAGGTTTAGGTACCAGAACTCTTCATTGACATTGGTATGGTAAACCAAGACATTGACATCACATGCAATATCCCGCTGAGAGGAATGACTCGATAATTCCTACCAACCTACCAACAAGTTACTGAAAAATACCTTGCGAGTTCAGCAACTACTCGTAGGTATTTTTGGTCCAACTTAAAAATCTCCAATCCCGATTTAGGTTGTGGTTATGTACCGTAACCAACCTACCAACAAGTTACTGAAAAATACCTTGCGAGTTCAGCAACTAACTCGTACTCGTAGGTATTTTTGGTCCAACTTGAAAATCTCCAATCCCGATTTAGGTTGTGGTTATGTACCGGGTTGAGATGAGCTCGGATTAGGTGAGACAGGACATTGTCCTACCAACCCCAACAAGTTACTGAAAAATATACCTTGCGAGTTCAGCAACTACTCGTAGGTATTTTTGGTCCAACTTAAAAATCTCCAATCCCGATTTAGGTTGTGGTTATGTACCGGGTTGAGATGAGATCGGATTAGGTGAGACAGGACATTGTTTCTACAGTTTTTGGCATGCAGGTGGTAACTGAAAAACAAGGCAAGTTTACCAACCTTGCCTTCCCCAACCTGGTACATAACCACAACCTTAAACCTGCGATTTTTTGTCCGCGCAAAATCCCTGCGAGGTTTATTTGTTGGTATTTTGTACAATTTAGCCTGAGGTGATACAAGTTCGATACCTGGGTTAGGAGTCTGCGGGAGACCAAACGAAGGGGCACCTGCTCGAGTGATAAACAACAAAATATCTGCTATTGATTAGTGCCCACTGTTTGCTATCAGCCATGATGCCTAATATTGGCAAAAATTAGCTTATGTTGCGTTGCGGCTTGGAAATTAATCGTGCTACCTCCTCTTCTTTTTCTCTCCGCCTTTTCCCGTGTTCAGACGGGGTCGGTGTTTTTCGTCAGCCCTCAATCAGCCTTAGGGTGATCACTTTTGGGCTGACATTTGGTTTTGGCTACATTTTTTTTTCTCGAGTGGTTGCCCTTCGCACTCAACCTTTGTTATTTCTTTAGCAAGGGAAATTCAGGCTGGTATACTCCCTGTTTAACGTCCCCCACCCAGACAGTATGTATAGTAACTAAATTCTAACATCTCATTGTGTTTCTATTTCCAGCTGTCCTGCTGTGGCGTAGACGACTACACTGACTTCAGCATGTCTCCCCGATGGAATTCAACAGGACTCCAAGTGCCCGCCGCCTGTTGCAATCTGATCGGAAACAAGTTCGATTTCCAACCGTTAGATCCCGACTGCGTCCACACGGCAACCGACGCCAATTCCTACTACAGAATAGTAAGTGTTGGGTGGAAGAGCCAGGCGAGCCTGCCTCGGTGGTGTAGTGTTCAAGGCGCTCGCCTGGTAAACAGGAAGGTGTGGGTTCAATCCCAGCCGAGGTATGGAATTTTATCCTCAATATAATTTAAGAATTTGATGAGGCATGAGTGATGGGTATTATTTTGATAACTTACCTGGGTTATGACATCCTCAGCTAACTTCTTTTCTTCCCCTGCATCCAGTACTGTTTCCTGATAGAACTTTGGTATGTCACTTGTAGGAGCTGTACTGTATGTGAACTTGCTCAGATGAAATGCAGGCACAATAGGATTCAAGGCAGTACTGGAAAAAGCTGATGTTCTTAGTAAGCTCCTTGATATCTGGCACAATGTTCTTGAAAACATCTTCCGATCCTTACCCGCTAACAGCTTATCTTTGTAGATGGCACCAGTAGGTGTATTTTGAGATCATTAAAAGCTCAATTCTTCTATCAACCAATAGTTATTGAGTTAACTAAATTAAACTGTACTGTATGTGAACTTGCTCAGATGAAATGCAGGCACAATAGGATTCAAGGCAGTACTGGGAAAAGCTGATGTTCTTAGTAAGCTCCTTGATATCTGGCACAATGTTCTTGAAATCATCTTCCAATCCTTACCCGCTAAGTAACAGCTTATCTTTGTAGATCCCCACCAGTGCTGATTACGCTAATACCATCAACACTTCCACCTGTAGGTGTATTTTGAGATCATTAAAAGCTCAATTCTTCTATCAACCAATAGTTATTGAGTTAAATAAATTAACTTTTAGCTTTCAAAAAATAATTCCAATTTTTTCACATTTTTTACTTTTTTCAAAAAGTTCAAAAAAATCAAAAATGTTCAAGTTTGACATGTGGGAATACAGCCATTTTTCATTTTTTACGAAACAACTAAAAAAATGGGTGTGCGCATGCGCAAGATGGAAGTAGTTTATCGGTTTTGCTATGTTCTCACACATAAAAAAAAGTTTCAAAAAAATCAGAACTTTCAATGGGGCACAACCAGATTTTTTTTTCTTCGCTGATAAAGGAAGTTCGAAACACGCTGATTTCAATAGAAATGCTTAAAAATTCATTGTGCTGCTAAAACCTTATTGTAGAGGTGACAACCTGATATACGAGTACAGACAACCAAAGAACCAAAAGTTGTCATGGGATTTTGTTTTCAAGACTTGTCAGTGTCTTGTTGTGTACAGAACCATAAACTATTTTTTCGCCTGTAAATAATTTTGTGATTTTTGTTTTATATTTTATGGAAGATAAAAAAATTAGGAATGAACCTAAAATTACTCGTGTCATTAAAATACTGTCATTACATTTTGTAGTGTGATTTCTAGTAGTGCCTGGATTATATGATTATTTTTCGAATATTTTATTTATCAGTAGAGTTCATATTTCAAGGTTTTCTTGATGTTCAAGAGAACTTAACTGCTTGATTTATAACATGTGACAGATAAGATTCAGTTGAGAAAACTTTAGTTCTCTCATATCGCTTGCGTTGATCTTAATTTCGAGATCTTTCATTCCAGAACCGTCTCTACTTAGTAGTAAGGTAAAGGGACTCTTCAGCCTTATGTGCACACTACAAAAAGGATAGGTAGGTACTGCGACAGGTACGTATAAAATGGAGTAAGGTAACTGAAAACAATAAAGTTTTGTTGACTAAGGTAACAGAAACCAATAAAGTTGAACTTTCAATACTTCTTTTATGATAAAGACTCGAGATTGTAGATATGAATGTACTAAACAAGAGCAGACATCTGGTTACTTCTTTATTTGGTAGATCAAATTTATTAAATTTAGAATTTACGACCAATTTGATGAAGTTGATTCTGCTACCTATTTCAGTTAGTTCAGCTACCTACTAATTTAGAATTTTAGCCGGAGGATAATTTTGGAGTCTGTAGTGGTCCACTTAAAAATAATTTAACTTAACATCACGTGTACCTATCTACCTATACTATACTGATATAAGTGCCTACTATCTATTATTTCTTTTGTATGTCTAAATCTCGTTTTCTAATAAACTATTATCTTTAGATTTAAAGATTATACTACGATTAATTGTTTACTAGATACTAGATTACTAGCGGACATCACGAGATGTTCAAAGTTCAAAATCTCTTCTCTTCATTGTTCTAAAGATACGCTGCGCTGTAAGTATGGTGTTGCCTCCTCTGGCTGCTGCCGACACAAGAAAGGACGGTCACACCGTCAAATAATATATATTTTTTTTATCATTTTTGATATCTTTTAACCAATTTCTTTTTGCTTTCCCCCTTTTATTACTACCTATGTAGGTAGGTATATCACATCATGCAATAATTTGGCTTTCCACAGAAGTTTGCATCATCTATCATTTTCACTTGGGTTTTTTTGTGTGTACCTATTTTCGATCACTACAGAGATTTGTATGTTTTGTATCTTGTCTGTATCTGTATTGTTAAATTTGTTTTCGTTAAGATTATTATCCGCTACCAAAGTGTTATATCCTTTTATGTAATCTTAATCTAGGTATTTAGATTTTAGAGCGCTTTCTTTTATAGGTATTGCTTCTTTTTACGAAAAGTGCCTATCGAGGTACTTTATTTACACGAATTCGATGGACCTATTATGTTTTACAATTGAAATCGAAGACTCTTGCTTTTAAGCTTAATTATTCCAAATTTGTAAACAACTTTTACATTTCTAATACTTTAAGTCGATGTATTTCAAAAATATTCAATTTGGAGTGTTCTACAATAATTTTCCATCGAAAACTAAATTTTGACCAGAGTGGATTTTTTTTTCTTCTAAATTGAAAACTAAATGAACTGGGTTTTTGATCTCTTCTCAGAAAATTACCCAACTAACCCGAATTCAGTATTATACCTTAATAATCATGTGAATTTAATGTTCATTTTGATACGACAATAAACAACCAATTGTACAAAAAATCATTTGTTTTATCTGTAGCAGGTATTTCGATTTATTTTCATTATCAATACAACACTGTATGACTGAAGCTACTTCCTTCTCAATAACCTATAAGAGGAAGTAACTAAAACGGGTAAGTGTTGTGCTAAAGAAGCCATATAAGTTTTACCTTGATTCTCTAAAATGAGATTGTACTGAGTTTGAAGGCACAAACTGAATTAGTTAGATAACTTTACCAACAGATAACGCCACTGGAGCTTCTCGTTTTCCATTTATTTCACCTGACCAAGTTTAAATACAAAAGTAATGGCTCTCATCTGTGCCCAGCTGAACCGTAGTGGTCTGCGGTGCAGGCTTCAAACCTGTAGCTGATTAGCGTCAGAGTGGTTCGATTCCACCTGTTGGGCGATGAACAAGTTTAAATACAAAAGTAATGGCTCTCATCTATGCCCAGCTGAACCGTAGTGGTCTGCGGTGCAGGCTTCAAACCTGTAGCTGATTAGCGTCAGAGTGGTTCGATTCCACCTGTTGGGCGAAACTTTTTGTACGAAAAAGTCGGCACAACACATTTTTTTGCAAAATAATTTATAATATTTATTGTATTTATTTTCAGAGTTGGGATGGTAACTTCAACATACACCAATGGATAAAGTTAGAGTTTCAAGATGTTGTGATTTTTACAATGCTTTTGGGAGGGGATGTTACTTGACACATTTATTTAATTAATATGTAGCATAATACCCAAGAAGACACATGATTAATTATCAAATTATTATTAAGGACTCTAGGTACTATGTTTTTATGATAGCTTTAAACTTTATTACTTGGGCCTTTAAATATCTTCAAAAAGATCATTGTAGAATAAGGGAATGTAGGAATGCCATACAATATAACACATCTCCATGCTACTGATGTACTGATACAGTAACATTAACACTCTGAAGTGAAAGTACCAAAATACTAGACAAGGTTCTCTTTTACGTAATTACTATCAGCCATCTTATCTCCTATTTCTTGGTTAAAATTCCTTTCTATGGAATAAAACTCTACACATACCTAATTCCCTGTTTGCCTAACAAGCTTTTCCCCATCAGTACAAAAAACGATCTATCAGCCATCTTATCTCCCATTTCTTAATTAAAATTCCTTTCTATGGAATAAAACTCTACACATACCTAATTCCCTGTTTGCCTAACAAGCTTTTCCCCATCAGTACAAAAAACGATGAGAGTTTCTACAATCTTAGCAAGTAAATAAATTATTCAGTAAACAAACCCATTTACTTAATAAGCCTCTGTGTTCCCTCAACATCTTTTCTTTGTCCTACTTTTTCTATGATTTCTATTTCATTTATCCTGATCATTGTCAACTGGGTACGGAAAAACCTGAATCTTGTATGTCTCTTCCTGGGAATTTTTCTAAAGTTTGTTCTGGTGTGGGAGAGATCTTTCTCTATAATGGTACCTGTGACATTGACAAGTCCTGGTGTTAACAGAGGTCTACCCACCAATGTAAAGTCTGCACCTCCTACTAACAAGACCTTCTCAAATTTGATTTTGTCACCATTTAGAGGGGCAAAACTGTTACTATCCACAATAATGATATCATTGGGTGTCACTTTTGTCTGTCTTCCTAGGACATGAATGATGGCAAATAGTCTTCCCTGTTCATTTCTCTCTATTTGATTGTTGACCTGTGAATGAATAGAAAAGAAAACTGGTTAGTTTTAGCACTTGAAAGAACAATATAGTTACCTACTTAAAAAAGTAGGTACCTATTTTGAAGTGAGGGATGGTTGGAACTCAAGGCACTTATATGGTAAATAATCATCAGGCATCAGGGAGGGTATGGGTTTGGTCCGAGCCAAGGCTTGGAATGTCATCATTTATTTGAGAGTTTGACCACATAAAATTGAGCCCTAAGGATTAGGTGGTAGAGACTACCTCTGGTGTTCACATCACCTAATGGTCACCTTCTACACAAGAGACTATCCAGGTCAGTAGGTACCTACCTATATCTAAATTACCTTCTAGGTACACAAAATTTGACCGGAAATGGAAACTAGATCTAGGTAAACAGGCACTGAACTAAATTTTGTAGAAACGATTTCGGTGCCTTTGGTAAACTCGGAACTACTCGGAAGCAATAGTGGAGATGTTAAAGCTACTACTTTCACGTCTGTCCAGGTCAGTAGGTACCTACCTACATCTAAATTACCTTCTAGGTACACAAAATTTGACCGGAAATGGAAACTAGATTTAGGTAAACAGGCACTGAACTAAGTTTTGTAGAAACGATTTCGGTGCCTTTGGTAAACTCAGAACTACTCGGAAGCAATAGTGGAGATGTTAAAGCTACTACTTTCACGTCTAAATCCGGCCTGATGTACGGTGTACCCTACGTATATCATGGATTACATCACATGATAACACACCAGATATGCCATCTACCACAACAGCTAGGTATCTCGCTGGTAACATGGAAAACGGATATGATATAACAGCGGTTGAGTACCATCTAATCCGAGCTCACTAAGCAGAAAGTCCTGGGTTCATAGCCGCGCAATCACCGTAATTACGGCAATTTAGATCCAAGGACAGTAACATTAATCGACTTTTCATTGCATGATAAGACACGATAAGTTGATAACCAATCAAATGTATGTCTACTAATTGTCTAGACTAGACGAGTTTTTGTCAAGGCGCTCGCCTGGTAAACAGGAAGGTGTGGGTTCAATCCCTGCCGAGGTATGGAATTTTATCCTCAATATAATTTAAGAATTTGACCACAATAATTTATAGTAGTAGCCTACTGCTGGAGTAAAGGGACTTTTCAGTCCTATGCGAGCAGTATAAATAAGCACTATTATTATTGCCTAGTTAGTAGTTAGGGTAGCCTGCTTTATAAGAATTAGATCGTGGGTTGGATTCCCGCCCGGCGCGAACTTTATACTTTATCTTGAACGGATAAGGTTCGTTCTCGGAACGGCTGGCTGTCTCCTGTCCTATCCTCCCCTTTTCGATTGCGGAACGATAAGACCTCAGTAGCTACAGGTCCCTCAATCAAACCTCTAGGTACCAAACAATGGATCGTCACTCTCCTCAAATAGGTAGGTTCTGTTTGTATGTAATGTATGTTCCTTTTGCACTCCAGAGCATGGCTACCACGCCAATAAGAGGTATCTAATATCTACTATGTATATTAGGTAAACCTATACCTAGAACCAACTCAATAATACTGGATTGCAACTGCAATTTCAAATCAATACTCCAGAACCAAAGCCCAATTAGTTAGTAGTTAGCCTGGAGGGCAGCCTGCCTTATAAGAACTAGATCGGGGGTTGGGTTCCCGCCCGGCGCGAACTTACCTTTCTCGGAACGGCTGGCTGTCTCCTGTCCTATCCTCTCCCCTTTTCGATTGCGGAACGATAAGACCTCAGTAGCTACAGTTCCCTCAATCAAACCTCTAGGTACCAAACAATGGATCGTCACTCTCCTCAAATAGGTAGGTTCTGTTTGTATGTTCCTTTTGCACTCCAGAGCATGGCTACCATGCCAATAAGAAGTATCTAGTATCTACTATGTATATTAGGTAAACCTATACCTAGAACCAATTCAATAATACTGGATTGCAACTGCAATTTCAAATCAATACTCCAGAACCAAAGCACAATAATGCTTGCAACCAGTAATGCTTTGGTTTACCACTACCGTCTTACAGACATCTATGAGAATTATAATTAAAAGATCTTATTAGGAGTCAGCCTACACCTATGTCTCAATTCAAGGTTCTGGAAACCGCATATTCAATTAGGTAGATAACGGTTTGTGCAAAATTGACGTTACGTAAAGGTAGGTATTATTTTCAAAGTGGGTAACTACAAATTCCCTCAGCAGCGAATAAAAAAAAAAATAATAATAATAATAATAATAAAAATAATAATAACTACTACAAAATAATAAAGTTATGGGGTACGGTACTTTTATTTTTAAAACATTATTTTCAATTTTCTGTTGCAGGGATGTTATGAAACGGTGAACAACTTTGTGATGGGACATCTGGAGATTGTTTTCTGGGTAGTGCTCGGTTTGGGGACATTCGAGCTGATTCTGATGCTGCTAGCCTTCTGCCTATCTAAGTCCGAGAGCAAATATGAAAACTCGTGCTGCTAAGGGGGCTAAAAAAAGGTTGGTGAAACCCACCCTTAGGTTTATTTTATTTTCCTTTGGGGAGACTTTTGGAAAAGGAACCGGTCCCCTTTTGGAAACTTAAGGGCGCCTGTACTAAACTATAGGAAATCCAAGGTGGAGAGCCATCGGAATCGGTTCTATTTTCGGAAGTTGTCCAAAAGGAAAATAGACATAAATAACCAAGAAAAACTCGTCTAGTCTAGACAATTAGTAGGCATACATTTGATTGGTTATCAACTTATCGTGTCTTATCATGCAATGAAAAGTCGATTGATAATGTTACTCTCCTTGGATCTAAATTGCCGTAATTACGGTGATTGCGCCGCCGCGCTGGTCTGAACCCAAGACTTTCTGCTTGGTAAGCTTGGATTAGATGGTACTCAACCGCTGTTATATCATATCCGTTTTCCATACTACCAGCGAGATACCTAGCTGTTGTGGTAGATGGCATATCTGGTGTGTTATCATGTGATGTAATCCATGATATACGTAGGGTACACCGCGACGGCATCGGAATGATTGAAGCAAGATTAAATTGATATCAATATAGGTAATCGAAAAATACCAAAGAAAATAATTTTGAATATGTAGGTAGATTCGTCACCCACATGTGTGAAGTTGAAGCCTTAACCAAGTATACCAAGTTGAATGGTATCCTGCTCATAATATAGCAAATCGGACCGTTAGTTCCGAGCTTGAGGCCTTAGAACCGCGTGACCATTACACAATAAATTTGCTTATACACAAATTACCTACCTAACTACCCAGTTCAGCTACATTTTACAATATTGGTTAAGTACAGGCTATGAAATGAAAACATCCTTCCACTGTCAGTATAGAATAGAATCTTGTTAATGTTTATTCTGCTTTATTTCTGCTTTCAGAGGATCATGGCATTTTTGGACAAGCAATCCATGTTGTTTGTGGACACAGCCGATATGTTGGCCAGAGTTGCCAGGGAGACTGTTGTTCATGCTCGACTTCCTAACTTTCATATCCCTGCGGCCGTGGAAGTCCTCACTACAGGATCCTACTCCAGACTGCCAGCATGTATTAGGGTAATTTTACTCTTTTCATTTAGGCTTCATGCAACTTACCTAAATAGGTAGTTCTAATAAAAAGCTGAAGCCTACACACTTGTAATACCAACTGCCATCTTCTCCTGATATTTTCTCATCACTACAAGTGTGGTCCTTAATAAAAATGAGCACTGAACAGTGTTGAAGCCTACACACTTGTAATATCAACTGCCATCTTCTCCTGATATTTTCTCATCACTACAAGTGTGGTCCTTAATAAAAATGAGCAGTGAACAGTGTTATTATAGGGTTAGGTTAAACACAAAAAGGAGCTTTCTTTTTCATTGCTGTGCCTTCAAAATTATTACCCTTATCTTTCTTTAATAACAGACCAAGTAAGTAAGTAAGTAGGGGAGAGAGAACCAAGAGCAAAGCAAATCAAACAAGGTTATGTGAAAAGACATTCATAATTTTACAGGAAAGAATTGTACCACCTGACCCCATCACTCCTGCTGAGAGAAGAAGCACCCTGCAACGTCTGAATCAAGTCAAGGAGCTTCCTTTTAATTGCTGTGCCTCCTAAATTATTACCCTTATCTTTCTTTAATAACAGACCAAGTAAGTAGGGGAGAGAGAACCAAGAGCAAAGCAAATCAAACAAGGTTGTGTGAAAAGACATTCATAAATTCATAATTTTACAGGAAAGAATTGTACCACCTGACCCCATCACTCCTGCTGAGAGAAGAAGCACCCTGCAACGTCTGAATCAAGTCATCCAACATAGGCTTGTCACTGGTAATCTCTTACCTCAGATGAGAAACCTCAAGGTATGTAACATTGGAATACTCCAATGAATGTGGGACCAATAAAGTTTTTTTTTTTCTTTTTCTTTTTTCAAGTGACAGGACTCTTCTAAAAGACCTATTCTCTTCCACTGAAAGACTTAGGTACCTATTGTTTCAATCTCAGCTCACTGAGGAAAATGACTTAATATAAATGTGTCTACTGATAGATTGTTGTCTTGGTGTGTTATCTACTGCTATTACCATACTATTAATTTATTATCTACCCTATTTGTTTCAGATTGAAAGTGGGCGAGTGACATTCTATGTGGAGCATGAATTTGAAGTTGCACTCACTGTAATGGGAGATGGTCCTAATATACCTTGGAGATTACTGGATATTGAAATTCTAGTAGAGGACAAGGAAACAGGAGGTAATGCATCTCTCTATATTCTCCTCTCCCCTTCCTGCCTTCCCTTTCTGTCCCTCTTGTGTGGGTTAATCAGCAAAAACAAGACAGTAATATTACACCAGTGTGAAAAATTCCTGTCTTGTTTAACATGTTAAATCACATATTACATTACATTGAAATGGAGGTCTTTTCTGACGACATTCCTGTGTGCAGAGTTCAGTATGTAGGACTATTGCAACCCTTGAATCACATACCTTTTTTTCCTAAATAGCTTTCTTTTAGACAACTTTTCATCTATCACTTATTCACTGATCCTTACAGATGGCAAGGCACTGGTGCATCCTCTACAAGTAGAATACATACATCGTGTTGTACAAGCTCGCATTGCAGATCATCCTAACCCCCTTACAGAGGTCTACAATTGTCTGCACTTCTTCTGTCAGGAGCTGCAACTTGAGGTATTCCTACATTTCGTTCTAAGTCAATATTTAAGGGTATTTGAGTAAATTTTGAGTGTATGGCCGCCATACACGCCCTACATGGACGCTACGCCACCACTGGTTACCTACTTAAAAAAGTAGGTATTTTGAAGTGAGGGATGGTTGGAGTTCAAGGCACTTATATGGTAAGTAATTATCAGGCATCAGGGAGGGTATGGGTTTGGTCCGAGCCAAGGCTTGGAATGTCATCATTTATTTGAGAGTTTGGCCACATAAAATTGAGCCCTAAGGATTAGGTGGTAGAGACTACCTCTGGTGTTCACATCACCTAATGGTCACCTTCTACACAAGAGACTCCTGTGCCCTAAATCACCAAAGTATGGAAAAGTATTTACAATTCCATATTTCGATATGATTCGTCCAAATTCAAAATTCTACTTTACGATATGACCTTAGTAGTTACTTACAGTGCCTTCTATCAAACCTCTTTAAAAAAGTTTAATTTTCATGTTGTGGAACAACAGGTCCTGTATTCTCAAACTATGCGCCTGGGTAGAGACAGACTGGACGGCCATATACACGTAGACGAGTACTCACCAGGCAAATGTCTCACCATATCTTACTGGCGTGAACTTACATCCAAGGACCCTCGCTCGGAGCTGGGCTATAGACTGACGGTGCATGTGGACAGACACGATCCAGCCCGGCCTTTGACAGTGCTTCATGTACCTGCCTTAGGAAATAAGGTTTGTAAAATAATGACCATACTTACCTAATTATCTTAGGAAATTTCTCCTATCTTCGCTTTCAGACCGATAAGACCACATAGCAGTTGCAATTATTTGCCTTTATCAAACCTCTTAAGGAAAAAAGTAAAAAAGAAAAGTTGTACCATTCGATTCTGATTGTTGAGCCCCAGGTCCCAGTAGTAACTTCATTTCAATTTGGACACTTTGTAAAAGCTTTGCTTAGATAAATCAATACATTTCTTCCTTCATGCTTAAATGGGAAGTATTGTGTATCTCCCATCTGATGATAGGCAATTACGCATACTAAGGGATGGGCATGCTACGACACAGACTACACGCGTCTAATGTCGCAGTTGTTTTATTGCTACAAAATGAAAACGGCTGTGAAACACTCATCTATTTTTTTTTTAATCACTTTATCACTCGGATTTGATTTTCAGGAGTGTGAAATAGCAGACCGCGCTATCCGATCTGAGTTGCTCTCTATGGAACGTCTACTTGTGCATACGATCTACGTGAGGACTAAGAATCGGCTGACCGATCTCAAACAAGAGTTGCAAACTCTCCTCAAGCATGTGGAACGTGAGTTTTATTATCCAGATTTTAGTTTAGATATTTAGGTAGAATAATACGCTAGAATATTAGAATACGAGATACACTAACTTGTATTGTTGTTATTGTTGTTCTAGTAGGGGCTTGAGCTGTAGCCAAATGGTGATGGCAAAATAAAGAAGCGTTATATTTTTTATCTGTCATACACCGGGGTGATGGTCTCTAGATCACTTTTAATTGGCTTGTCCTGAACCGCAATCAACCATCGTGAGGTGCTTATTCTTAAAAAACGGAGAGAACCCTTTGAAAATCTGTCAGCTCACTAGACTGGTTAGGGTTAGCTGTTCTCCTCCCTGTTTATAGTCCCCAAGCTAGACCCAACTCTCTGTTTAACGTCCGCTAGCCAGACATCCACTAAAGTTTTGAAAAAGCTTTGCTTCATTACATTTAATGCATGATTTTTGATTGATCTGTTTCCAGCTACACTCCAAGGCTCGCCTGCCATTCTGTCAGTGCCGGTGTTACAGCCTTGTCTCCGGGCTGAGATGTTACTCATCACTGTGGACACACATACAGGCATGCTCCAGTGTCATGTACCCCAGTATGATACGCCACTGATGACTGAACTACAGGCAGCTTTTAATGGGGACCATAACTTCCAGCTTTATGAGACAGGTATGCTTTACCTATCTTAACCTTGAGTGAAGCCAAAATATGTACACAGATAACTATCCAGATTTTAGTTTAGATATTTAGGTAGAATAATACGCTAGAATATTAGAATATGAGATACACTCGTAGATTAGTTATTGTTGTTGTAGTAGGGGCTTGAGCTGTAGCCGAATGGTAATGGCAAAAATAAAGAATGACAGATGACATACACCGGGGTGATGGTCTCTAGATCACGTTTAATTGGCTCGTCCTGAACCGCAGTCAACCATCGTGAGGACTTGTGCTTATTCTTAAAAAACGGAGAGAACCTTTTGAAAATCTGTCAGCTCGCTAGACTGGTTAGGGTTAGCTGTTCTCCTCCCTGTTTATAGTCTCACAGCCAGACGCTAGTCTACTCTCTGTTTAACGTCCCCTAGCCAGACAACTCAGCTCGCTAGACTGGTTAGGGTTAGCTGCTCTCCTCCCTGTTTATAGTCCCCAAGCTAGACCCTACTCTCTGTTTAACGTCCGCTAGCCAGACATCCACTAAAGTTTAGAAAAGCTCTGCTTCACTACATTTTTTTAATGCATGATTTTTGATTGATCTGTTTCCAGCTACACTCCAAGGCTCGCCTGCCATTCTGTCAGTGCCGGTGTTACAGCCTTGTCTCCGGGCTGAGATGTTACTCATCACTGTGGACACACATACAGGCATGCTCCAGTGTCATGTACCCCAGTATGATACGCCACTGATGACTGAACTACAGGCAGCTTTTAATGGGGACCATTCGAGACTGCTCGCCCTGCTGTCAGAATTGAGGTGAGTTGTGTACTTCTGCCTTTAAACTTGGGTCTAGTTTCTATTTAAAAATTTTAGTCCCAGTTAGGGTAGTTGACTAAAGCAAGCCACTCAATATCAGGTAGACCTGACAGGTACACCTGATAGTGGGTGTGTTCATTAGGTATCAGGCAGATCTGACAGGTGGACCTTTTCAGCCGTACCTGTCAGGTGTTTCTGATAGTGTGTGTGCTCTTTAGGTATCAGGTAGATTTGACAGGAGGACCTGATCAGGTGTACCTGATAGTTAGTGGCTGGCCTAAGGCGTTTGAGGCTCCAATCCTGGCAGAAGAGAACACATTAAAATGAGAAATATTGACTCTCAGAGTGTAACACACATACTTACCTTACCGCTTGGTTCTAACAGGCCGCGTGGACCCAGGACCTCTAGAAAACAGCTTTATCCACTCCCCTCTATCCTGTGGGATTTGTATCACACCCACTTAAGTATGTTATGTATTAGTTCCTAATGTGGTGTAGTCAATTTTTCTTCAAGGTTCAGCTACCTCGCTATTGTGATCTATTTTTCTCCCCAGGTTCTGGATGGCACAGCGTCGTTGTGAGAAAACTCTGCAGCATTACAAATCTATCCTGTGCTTGATGCAGTCACGTGTAGTGTGTACCAATTTTCATCAAAAGTGAACCAACCATGCTGTCTGTGATACCTGCACTCAAAATTATGAAGATGCTCTAGCAGACGGGGACCATTCGAGACTGCCCGCCCTCTTGTCAGAATTGAGGTGAGTTGTGTACTTCTGACTTTAAACTCGGGTCTAGTTTCTATTTAAAATTTTTAGTCCCAGTTAGGGTAGTTGACTAAAGCAAGCCACTCAATATCAGGTAGACCTGACAGGTACACCTGATAGTGTGTGTGTTCATTAGGTATCAGGCAGACTTGACAGGTGGACCTTTTCAGCCGTACCTGTCAGGTGTTTCTGATAGTGTGTGTGCTCTTTAGGTATCAGGTAGATTTGACAGGAGGACCTGATCAGGTGTACCTGATAGTGAGTGGCTGGCCTAAGGCGTTTGAGGTTCGAATCCTGGCAGAAGAGAACACATTAAAGTGAGAAATATTGACTTTCAGAGTGTAACACATATACTTACCTTACCTTACCGCTGGGTTCTAACAGGCCGCGTGGGCCCAGGACCTCTAGAAAACAGCTTTATCCACTCCCCTCTATCCTGTGGGATTTGTATCACACCCACTTATGTTATGTATGTATTAGTTCCTAATGTGGTGTAGTCAATTTTTCCTCAAGGTTCAGCTACCTCGCTATTGTGATCTATTTTTCTCCCCAGGTTCTGGATGGCACAGCGTCGTTGTGAGAAAACTCTGCAGCATCTCCCTGCCACCCCGTACGAGCGTCTTCCTCTCCTGCATCATTCCGAACACCCCATCTCCCGTATAGGTATAGAATAGAATAGATTTTATTGATCAATATTGTTACTTATAAAATATACTTACTCAGCTCCCATGGCGTAGTGGTCACTGCGCTCGCCTTGCACGCGGGAGACCCGGGTTCGATTCCCGGCGGGGTCGTTGTTGTTGTTGTTGTAGCGGCTTTAGCTTTCGCCGAATGGCGATAGCAGAATAAAGAAAAGATGTCTTTTATATATAAAATATACTTACACAACCAATAGGTACCTAACTATGGTACATTTGATCAAAAGGCATTATACTATTTACGTATATATAAAACAATTTTGAAAATTTGGACTGATTGTAATACTTTCTCTTTATAGATTAGTAATTGAAAGTAAAAAGGAGGGAGAGAGAAAAAGAATCAGTAATGATAATAAATTATAATAAAAAGTTTGAGGAAATAATAGTTATGGCCTTTTTGACCTTACTATTTCCCAAAGTTCGTTTACAAAATATATGCTATTTTCCATCAGGAAGTTCTTTAATGTCTGCTTGAACGTATTTGTATTTTTTTATTAGGTCGTCATAAGATGTTCATCCGGCTGCACAGACATCCCAACATTATACTCATCGTGGAGTTTAAGGAGAAAGAGAATGCCGCGGACATGGAGTGCCACTATTATCTGATCTTCGTCAAGCACTCGTCTATTGAAGATGATCCCAATGATGAGACCATTGAGACGGACATTCCAAAGGTAATAATGAGTTTATCGATAACAAGTTTGGTTGGGAGACGTTAAACAGGGAGTAGACAAGCTTAGTCTGGCTGGGGAACTACATGGAGTATACCAGCCTGAAATTTTCCTTGCTAAAGAAATAGCAAAGGTTGCCTGGTTGGGAGACGTTAAAGAGGGAGTAGACAAGCTTAGTCTGGCTAGGGAACTACATGGAGTATACCAGCCTGAAATTTTCCTTGCTCAAGAAATAGCAAAGGTTGCAAAGGCATCCACTCGTAAAATTTGTAGCTAAAACCAAATGTCAGCCCAAAGCGATCACCCTAGTTAGAGCTGATTGAGAGGCTGACAAAAAACGCCGACCCCGTCTGTTCACGGGAAAAGAAGAAGATTAGGGACATAGGCTATTCATTAATGTTTGGATTTGATATTTCAATGTTGTTTCTCCATATTTATTTCTCATGGTATGATACGTTTGTTCAGGTCTATCTGAAAGTGTTGACACTGATCGAGTTCGACACGTTTGTCATTACGCACGGCCCATTCACCGCGGTGGATGAAACACTAGACAAGACGAACGGCAAGAGAAAGCTCCCCCTGTCCAAGTACGATTCGGCGAAGCGGTCGAAACACCCGGCCTACTTCATTTCCGATCTCGCCCATGTGGTGGCTCTATGTGATGAGCGCGTACCATTCGCTATCCTAGCACAGGAGTTGACCAAGCGGGACATAGCACATCAAGGGCTCCAGATAGAGGCTAATGCGACGTCCCTGGTCCTGAAGATTATACAGCTACCTCAACCTACAGGCATGACATCACAGACTGGTTGGAATTCCCTGCTCAAGCGTCTCCTATCTGTGTCCATACGAGTGCATAGCAAGACTACAGGTACCATGGGATGTAAGTCTGCATCTTTAGTATTACTTATTGTTTATTGTATACACTGCGAAATACACATTCCACACTGATCACTCTTTCTTCCGAACTCCAACACTTAGAAAGCTGAAAATTGGGTAGGAATATTCCTAATAGTCAAATAGTTATGTCTTTACACCAGAATTGCAAGAAGGGAGTCTTTTTTTTTTTTTGTTTTTCTTTTTGTTTTTTTTTTTTAAGCTGATATTTAGCTTTAACTGGACAATATTTATGTATTTATTATTATTTTATTCGCGGAATAGTTACTACTTACTTAGATCAATTATCTCTTTTCTGTCCCAGGTTGGATGGTAGAGTTTGTCATTTACGGTTCGCCCCTGGGTAGTACCCATCCCAAGGAGCAAGGCATGCGCCGGGCAGTGTACTTCCAGTATGAGCTAGGCACGGCAGATTCCATAGCTAAAACAGTGGAGGCGTTCCTGAATGATTGGGCACAGATAGTTCACCTCTATGTATTGATGGAGGACTTGGCCGAGTATATGAAGAGCGAGAAGTCCAACCAGATTGTAAGTTGCTGTTAAAGAGATCTGGGTTCGATTCCCGAAGAGGTCGAAAATCATATGTTTTTCAAATTATTAGTTTGACTCGATACGCATTTTACTGAGCTATAAAATGAGTTGTTCAGCGTTATATGTCATAATCAATTTAATGTTAAGGCAATGTTCAATGTTCAGGAAGATCCTGTTGTAATGCAATGAGCTGTAAAATCAAAGAGTTGACTTGAATTAGAACCATTACTTAACCTCCAGATCAGAATTCCACCACGCTAAACAGGTATACACCTCTGAGCTCTGAGGTTGGTTAACATCGCTTATTAACTGAATTCATTATTTCCTCCCAGGCGAATCTGTTCTCTATCAAGTCGTACAGCTATAGCAAGTTCATCCTGAGCTATGGTCCCGGAGGTCATGCTACGGTCAACATCTTCTGGAATACGCATGCGCACGGGTTTTCACTCATATTCGGCAGCATTCATCAGAGCATTAATGCGCATGTGTTGATGCGCGAACAACTGGAAGCGCATTTGAATACGCACCGTAATTTGGCGCAACTGATTCATATTTTGAACAGCACGTACAAGCCCTTGTTTTCCATATCTAAGTTGTCCACAATACCCCAGCTTGGAGTACATAGCAATGTAAGTAGAAAACGAGTACCTAGGAGGTATCAATACCTCGGTGGTGTAGTGGTCAAGAAGCTCGTCTGGTAAAAAGGAGGGCGCGGGTTCAATCTTAGCCGAGTTTCCAAATCATTCGAGAGTTATTTTATCCTCTTTATTATTTGAGAATTTTACCTTTTTTTTAGTTTTAGAAGTAGTTGTTACCTATTGCTAATGTAAAGGGACTACTTAGGGACTCTTGAGTTATTTTCTAACGTAAAGGTGAGACAGTAAAGGGACTTTTCAGTCCTAAATATTATACCAATGCTAGCGTTATTGTCTTCTTTTCATGGAGGTACGAAGGGTATTATATTTTATTCTATTCTATTCTTTTTCTGTTCACAGCGCCCTCAAGTTCCTGTATGTACGTTCACCATTATCCCTCAATCCGCCACTCTCGTACGCATTGTATATCTAGGCATGTACTGTCTGGAGATTACATTCAGGGGAGGAGGTTTGGTCAGTATCAGGGATGGCGCCTACAGCAGATTCGATAGAACCTCGGTCATTTCCGATTTCATGCCTACGTCTGGACTACGGGTAAGTCAATATCAAACTCAATTAAAATCATTAATTTTATTTGTGATGAAACAGAGAGCCCCTTCACAGTTTTTGTGGGTCTCACAGCGTTACTAAGTGCTTTCTTTACTGTCATTTCCCGCCACTGGCCGCTACTCAGTGAAAGTAGTCAATTGTCCTCACAAGGCTGAGTGCACACTTACTAGCACTAATCTTCTTCTTCCTCGTTTTTCGCCGTGTTCAGACGGGGTCGGCGTTTTTTGTCGGCCTCCCAATCAGCCCTAGCTGATTGCTTTGGGCTGACATATGGTTTCAAAAAGTTCAAGAGTGCCCTTCGCACTCAATCTTTGCTATTTCTCTAGCAAGGGAAATGTCTTCCCTGTTTAAAGTCCTTCAGCTAGACCAAGCTGGTCTATTCCCTATTTAACGTCCTCCAGCCCAGACAATTAAAGAATACAAAATAATTATTGTACACAATATTTCAGGCATTCCTCGAGAACAACGTGGACGATTCTGCCGTGTTTCGCCGTCGCTCTCAATCCGAGGATGACAACCCCCCCTCCCCCGTCACCATGGAGTGCGGGGGAGGAGGAGGGCATCATAGGGGAGGCCCCCAGTCTCCTGCCCAGCAGAGAGACTCGCTACGGTTCCATCCGCCCCTGACACCGCCCTCTGGAAGCAACCCCCATACACCCTCCAGCCCTCACCCTTCTAATATCAATCAGGTAATGTGGCATCCCTCATACCATACACCCAATATCAATCAAGTAATGTAATTAATTTGTATTTTAGCGAGGAAATTTTCTTTTTGTTTTGAACAGTTTTGTCAAGTTTCATCAAAATCTACTGAACCTTTCGAGAGTTATCGTGGATCAAACATACAGACAAACTTTATTAATTGAAAACAATCCAATTGAAAATTAGACTTCACTTCATTCGGTCCATTACTTTAATTCACTCGATCTTTTTTCCACATTAATAAAATATATTTCCTTCTCTTCTCTCGCCAGTCATCAACTCAGCCCCCGTTCGGCTCCAGCCCAGCCACCAGTTTCAACCTGGCCTCCCCTCCCAACATCAACCCTTCCCCCTCCATGCTCCCCCACTCTTCCCCCGGTCCTAACCTCCTGGTCAATTCCCCTTCCAACCCTCTCCATGTCCCCTCCCCTGCTGGGCTATCCCCTGCCCCTAGCAGCATGCCTATAGGGCACTCACCGGCTAGTAACTTCATGGGTGGGGCACACATGGATGGGAGCCCCTTCCCGTCGTCTCAGAGTATGACTTCGCCTGCTGCATCTAACTGGCCTGGCTCTCCTGGCATGCCACGCCCGTCACCTGCTAGACCAGGTCAGTAAATAGAGTTTTTAGTATGACACATGGATGGGAGCCCCTTCCCGTCGTCTCAGAGTATGACCTCGCCTGCTGCATCTAACTGGCCTGGCTCTCCTGGCATGCCACGCCCGTCACCTGCTAGACCAGGTCAGTAAATAGAGTTTTTAGTATGCTAAGGTCAGCCATAGGTACACCTGATCAGGTGTACCTGTCATCAGTTCTACCTGGATAGTGAGTGGCTGGCCTAAGAGTTTGTTTACCAAATCAGAATTGAGATCAATCTAGGATTGAGCTATACTTGATGCCCAGTTCAATCCAAAATTGAAGCCAAATTCGACTTCGTAAAACGCAGTCCAAGTACTTGGGAAATGTGATTTTTCATGACCTAAAGCCGTGTCCACAGGTCCACACATAGTTGACAAGGTATGCTAAGGTCAGCCATAGTTACACCTGATCAGGTGTACCTATCGTCAGTTCTACCTGGATAGTGAGTGGCTGGCCTAAGAGTTTGTTTACCAAATCAGAATTGAGATCAATCTAGGATTGAGCTATACTTGATAGAGAGATAAAAAAGGGGGTGGAAAGAAAAACAGTACCTCTATGGCTCTATTTTCTTAATTGAACCTTTTCACAAGAATTCGCCTAGGAAATAACCTTTGTACAATTGCACCCACAGCTCCACACCCTAGTCTGACTATCTATTCATCCATTATTCTGTTTCGCTTTCAGTTACAAATCACACGACTAAGCGGGGTCCCGTATGGCGGAGGCTCTGAGGTTGCCTCGCTCGTACTGCCCCTAGTGTACGACACATAGTTGACGGCCGTCGATCGATGTCCATCGACTATGTGTGGACACGACTTTACGATGTAAATTTTAATATCATATCCGACTGACAGTTGAGAGGTTACCTAATTCGAACACTTTCCAATATTTCACCAGGCATGGGTCATATGTCACGTGTCATACCGCAGAGATCTTGGGCAGGCGCGGTTCCAACCCTGGTCACATATGACTCGAGGCTTTCCATTATTCACCAGGCATGGGTCATATGTCACGTGTCATACCGCAGAGATCTTGGGCAGGCGCGGTTCCAACCCTGGTCACATATGACTCGTTTGATCTACTGTGTTCCAACTCGCCACATCCCCTGGGCTTACCTTGCCCGGATATATCGCCCCTGGAACGGTTCCTAGGCTGTGTCTATATGAGGAGACAACTACATCGGTTCCTGCAGTCGGAAGACTTCGTAAGTTTAGAAACAGCAAGTCAACATAATACTGTAAATCCAGGGGAACATTATTTAGACATTATTTCTTGTGAAAAGGTTGTATTAAGAAAATAGAAATAGACACTAGAGAGACTGTTCTCTCTCTCTCTCTCTCTCTCTCTTTCTTTTCCTTCTTTTTTAGAGGTTTGATAGAGGAAACTGCAACTGTTTAGGTCTTATCGTCCCGAAATCGAAGAGAGGAGAAAGACAGGATAGGAAAAAGCCAGCCGTTCCGAGAACGAACATTATCCCATCAGGATAAAATCCGCCACGGGCGGGAATCGAACCCATGGCCTAACGCCTTCAATTTGAACCCTGTAACTGACGCAGAACTATAACTATCCATTTTTTCAGGGGACTGAAAAACTGCCCATAACTATTCAATTTAAATTTTAACCCTCTCTGTCACCTTACAGCTAATCAGTACAGTGTCAGAACCCGGTGTGGTCAATTTCAAGGTAGAACACTTCCAATGTCGCGTGTGGCTTAACCCTCAAACCTTACAGTCTCTGCATATTAAGATAACCCTACAGCCTGATCACAAGGACCCTTGGAGCTCGGAGGAACTGCAAGTGAGTGTCTTCTTCTTACAATTTGATATACAATTCAATAACTATTCCATTCTTAGGGATGCGGCCTCCTTAATTATCAGGTGACAGGTATTGTTGTAGTAAAACTCTCCATACACATCTTGGGCTATAAATATAAGAGAGAGATATCAATTTTATCATTTTCTTCTGGCGAGGAGTACCCCAAAATAGACGGCCACCAATGCATGTAACATCAAATCTATACCTAAGAATCTGATGCGCTCAGAGTAGATTACCTATGGCATAAGAACTTCTTGGAAACAGTCACCCCAAAAACACAGCAAAACAGTTACAAGATCTCTCTCTCACTCTCCCTCTCTCTCTTCTTGATGCTTTAATGGCAGAATTCTTACTTAGGCTAAAAACAGGGTGGAGCAGAGAGCAAAGAGCTTAGAGCTTTTTGCTTCAGGTCTATGCGATTTGAATTCGTCGCCTCTCTCCCCCCATGCTTGATGCTGTATGCGCTTTGCTCTCCACTCAACTCTGTTTTTACCCATAGTGAGCTCTTCCTCACAAGGAAATGTGTTACAATATTTGTGACTATGATGGCCTCAATGTATTGTTTCAGATTCTCGAGAAATTCTTCGAGACCCGTGCTGCTGCTCCCCCATACAAACCTAACGCCATGTTAGCTTTCACTCGCATGTTGAACTGTTCTCAGCCTGTGCTTAAGGATTTCCTGTCCATTATGAAACTAGAACTGAGTCCTGGGCATCCTCAGGTGAGATACTTGGCATTCCAGTCCTCTTAATAATATTATGACTACAGGATACTTTTTAGATTGGACACGACTGTCTGGCTCAACATCTCCACAAAATAAATATGTAGGTATCAGATGCTCTCCTATCTGTCCTTTATGTTCCTCAAATGCCCCTATGAACCCTTTACACATTAAACTTCTGTCCTGTCTTGAAAGCCAACAATGAATGACATGGTAGGGAAATATTAGTAAAAAATCCATTCAACAATTTCCTTTCTTTATTTTCAGTTTAGAAAATGCATGCCTGAAGATTTGTTCGAAGAATTTTTCCAATATTGGTGAAGTTTTCCTTTGTGTGTGTTTATCCTCCTTGAAACCTATTGATCCTTCTGACTAACTGGATTTAAAGCTACCTTGCCAGCTACCTCATTTGATTGATGGAGGACTTGGCCGAGTATATGAAGAGCGAGAAGTCCAACCAGATTGTAAGTTGCTGTTAAAGAGATCTGGGTTCGATTCCCGAAGAGGTCGAAAATCATATGTTTTTCAAATTATTAGTTTGACTCGATACGCATTTTACTGAGCTATAAAATGAGTTGTTCAGCGTTATATGTCATAATCAATTTAATGTTAAGGCAATGTTCAATGTTCAGGAAGATCCTGTTGTAATGCAATGAGCTGTAAAGGAGAACGAATATTATCCCATCAGGATAAAATCCGCCCCGGGCCGGAATCGAACCCGCGGCCTAGCACTTACGAGGCAGACGCACTACCAACTAAGCTAACTAGGCTGGCAATAATTTAAGAAATAAGAATCGAAATTAACAATGGTCTTGGCCAAAAAGAAACTCTGATGTTTAATATAATCCCACCTCACCATGTTCTATTCCAGATGGCATCATTTTAAATCGTTCAAATAGGAATCGAAATTAACAATGGTCTTGGCCAAAAAGAAACTCTGATGTTTAATATAATCCCACCTCACCATGTTCTATTCCAGATGGCATCCTCTCCCTCGCAAGGCGTGGTAGGTCAGATGCAATCCCCAGCCTCCATGATGCACTCCCCCATGTCTTCGGGACAGCCCTCGTACCCTATGCAGATGGGGATGAACCCCATCCTAGGCCCCGGCCAGAGTTCCGGCCCCGGACCCTAATATGGGGCGTGTAACTGCGGCCGCAAACCCTAATACAGGCCCTCTTACTCTGCCTCTGGACCCTAATATCGGGGCCTCTAACTCCAGTTCTTTAACTCCTGGCTACTCGATAATGGTGCTTATTTACCTGCGGATATTGGATTATCCTAATACAGGCCCTCTTACTCTGCCTCTGGAGTTTGGACCCTAATATCGGGGCCTCTAACTCCAGTTCTTTAACTCCTGGCTACTCGATAATGGTGCTTATTTACCTGCGGATATTGGATTACCGAATCCCTTTATTCCAGCAGTAAGCACTATTATTATTGTGCTGAGAGTATCGAATTAGAATTTCATGCTTCGTTTGGGATTCGAATCCACGCCCTCCCGTTTACCAGGCGGGCCTCTTGACCACCGTGCTATCAAGGTAAGTGTCTATGTATAGTTTGTAAGATTTTAGGGAAATGTCTGCACTCCGCAGTCTGAGGTAAGCAGAGATGGAAGGTTTAATTTAATTTGAATCACTCAAATTCTTTGTAAATCGAATTCGTGTAAATGAGTTTTTTGTAAATGTTTTATTTTATAAAATACTTAGTTGAAAATTAGTGAAATATATCAGTGTATACCATTTATAGTGAGATTTAATTTTTTTCCTCCCATTTTTGATGAACCTTCTTAGGTATAAGTAACAATGGTATTTTACTGCCCTTCAATAGTATTGGAATCTCCGAATTAAGGAATCGTCATTTCTGAATTAAGAGCTTTAGGTAGCAACCTTTTTGCTTATATTTTTTATTGGAAACATTTCACCCATATCATTCATTGTTCTACATAATTATTATTGTTTACCCTAAGCTACAGAAAAGAACCAACAACCGGTTATATTGTATACAGTAATAAAATGAATCAGTTTATTTATTCTGCTTTCATTAAAATCTTTGGCGTAGATGACAAAAGAACATTATTTATTTTGATTATTAATAAAAATCAAGTATTTACATTGTATTTAAATATAATCATAAAAAATAGATATACATAAATAGAAGAAATATTGCAACGTGGGGGGAGAGATACTCAAATAATAATTCTTTACAATGACTTGTTGATTTTGCATGAGCAAAAATTAAATATGTCTAAATTTTGTAAAATTTTAGGGGAACAACGGAGAGGTTAGGGTTGTGGCAGTTGACAAAAGATCCAAGAGCTACTTCAAAGAGTTTTCCATTTTTCTCTGAAAACTGTCAGAATTCGCCGCCTTTAAGTTGCTGAGTGAGTGTCATTACATTACATTGAAATGGAGGTCTTTTCTGACGACATTCCTGTGTGCAGAGTTCAGTATGTAGGACTATTGCAACCCTTGAATCACATACCTTTTTTTCCTAAATAGCTTTCTTTTAGACAACTTTTCATCTATCACTTATTCACTGATCCTTACAGATGGCAAGGCACTGGTGCATCCTCTACAAGTAGAATACATACATCGTGTTGTACAAGCTCGCATTGCTTATTCACTGATCCTTACAGATGGCAAGGCACTGGTGCATCCTCTACAAGTAGAATACATACATCGTGTTGTACAAGCTCGCATTGCAGATCATCCTAACCCCCTTACAGAGGTCTACAATTGTCTGCACTTCTTCTGTCAGGAGCTGCAACTTGAGGTATTCCTACATTTCGTTCTTATCAGCTATATTTGGAAAATTGAACTAAATAGGGTGCTCCTTCTGAAGCCTTATTTCGTTCTTTTCAGCTATATTTGGAAAATTGAACTAAATAGGGTGCTCCGTCTGAAGCCTTTATATTTAAATTTGCAATATTTTTCAAGTGCCATTGTGCTGTTAACAAAACAACTCTCAATACAGAGTTCAAGTCTAGATAGGGCATTAGTTTTTCTGACCGAACTCCTTCATTTTTGGATGTACGAAACTGCCTAAAATTGAACTAAATAGGGTGCTCCGTCTGAAGCCTTTATATTTAAATTTGCAATATTTTTCAAGTGCCATTGTGCTGTTAAATAACTGCGAGATACATTCTCATACTGATCACTCTTTCCTTCGAACTCCAACACTTAGAAAGCTGAAATTTGGTAGGAATATTCCTAATAGTATTTGTCTTACACCAGAATTGCAGAAGGGACTTGTTTCACATAATACAGAATACTGTAAATCCAGGGGAACATTATTTAGACATTATTTCTTGTGAAAAGGTTGTATTAAGAAAATAGAAATAGACACTAGAGAGACGGTATTACATTACATTGAAATGGAGGTCTTTTCTGACGACATTCCTGTGTGCAGAGTTCAGTATGTGTAGGACTATTGCAACCCTTGAATCACATACCTTTTTTTCCTAAATATCTTTCTTTTAGACAACTTTTCATCTATCACTTATTCTTATTCACTGATCCTTACAGATGGCAAGGCACTGGTACATCCTCTACAAGTAGAATACATACATCGTGTTGTACAAGCTCGCATTGCAGATCATCCTAACCCCCTTACAGAGGTCTACAATTGTCTGCACTTCTTCTGTCAGGAGCTGCAACTTGAGGTATTCCTACATTTCGTTCTTATCAGCTATATTTGGAAAATTGAACTAAATAGGGTGCTCCTTCTGAAGCCTTTATATTTAAATTTGCAATATTTTTCAAGTGCCATTGTGCTGTTAACAGCAAACAACTCTCAATACAGAGTTCAAGTCTAGATAGGGCATTAGTTTTTCTGACCGAACTCCTTCATTTTTGGATGTACGAAACTGCCTTTTTTATTGCCAGCTTAGTGAGCTTGGTTGGTAGCGCGTCTGCCTTGTAAGCGCTAGATCGCGGGTTCGATTTCCGCCCTGGGCGGATTTTATCCTGAACGAATAATGTCCGTTCTCGGAACGGCTGGCTTTCTCCTATCCTTTCTTCTTCCTGTTTGTTTTCGGGACGATATGACCTTAGTAGTTACTTACAGTTCCTTCTATCAAACCTCTTTAAAAAAGTTTAATTTTCATGTTGTGGAACAACAGGTCCTGTATTCTCAAACTATGCGCCTGGGTAGAGAAATTTCGTTCTTATCAGCTATACTAGCTGAATTCCGTCGCTTCGCTCCGGAATCCCGCTAGTTCATCCCGAGGCATGGCCAAACTTGTGGAAATGTTTAACGTTTGGTTGGGAGACGTTAAAGAGGGAGTAGACAAGCTTAGTCTGGCTGGGGAACTACATGGAGTATACCAGCCTGAAATTTTCCTTGCTAAAGAAATAGCAAAGGTTGCAAAGGCATCCACTCGTAAAATTTATAGCTAAAACCAAATGTCAGCCCAAAGCAATCACCCTAGCTAGGGCTGATTGAAAGGCTGACGAAAAACGCCGACCCCGTCTGTACACGGGAAAAGAAGAAGATTAGGGACATAGGCTATTCATCAATGTTTGGATTTGATATTTCAATGTTGTTTCTCCATATTTATTTCTCATGGTATGATATGTTTGTTCAGGTCTATCTGAAAGTGTTGACACTGATCGAGTTCGACACGTTTGTCATTACGCACGGCCCGTTCACTGCGGTGGATGAAACACTAGACAAGACGAACGGCAAGAGAAAGCTCCCCCTGTCCAAGTACGATTCGGCGAAGCGGTCGAAACACCCGGCCTATTTCATTTCCGATCTCGCCCATGTGGTGGCTTTGTGTGACGAACGCGTACCATTCGCTATCCTAGCACAGGAGTTGACCAAGCGGGACATAGCACATCAAGGGCTCCAGATAGAGGCTAATGCGACGTCCCTGGTCCTGAAGATTATACAGCTACCTCAACCTACAGGCATGACATCACAGACTGGTTGGAATTCCCTGCTCAAGCGTCTCCTATCTGTGTCCATACGAGTGCATAGCAAGACTACAGGTACCATGGGATGTAAGTCTGCATCTTTAGTATTACTTATTGTTATTGTATAACTGCGAGATACATTCTCACACTGATCACTCTTTCTTCCGAACTCCAACACTTAGAAAGCTGAAATTTGGTAGGAATATTCCTAATAGTATTTGTCTTACACCAGAATTGCAGAAGGGACTTGTTTGTAAAAATTAAATATGTCTAAATTTTGTAAAATTTTAGGGGAACAACGGAGAGGTTAGGGTTGTGGCAGTTGACAAAGATCCAAGAGCTACTTCAAAGAGTTTTCCATTTTTCTCTGAAAACTGTCAGAATTCGCCGCCTTTAAGTTGCTGAGTGAGTGTCAGGACTTGTTTTTTTTTTTTTTGTTTTTCTTTTTGTTTTTTTTTTTTAAGCTGATATTTAGCTTTAACTGGACAATATTTATGTATTTATTATTATTTTATTCGCGGAATAGTTACTACTTACTTAGATCAATTATCTCTTTTCTGTCCCAGGTTGGATGGTAGAGTTTGTCATTTACGGTTCGCCCCTGGGTAGTACCCATCCCAAGGAGCAAGGCATGCGCCGGGCAGTGTACTTCCAGTATGAGCTAGGCACGGCAGATTCCATAGCTAAAACAGTGGAGGCGTTCCTGAATGATTGGGCACAGATAGTTCACCTCTATGTATTGATGGAGGACTTGGCCGAGTATATGAAGAGCGAGAAGTCCAACCAGATTGTAAGTTGCTGTTAAAGAGATCTGGGTTCGATTCCCGAAGAGGTCGAAAATCATATGTTTTTCAAATTATGGAGATCTGGGTTCGATTCCCGAAGAGGTCAAAAATTATATGTTTTCAAATTATTAGTTTGACTCGATACGCAATTTACTGAGCTATAAAATGAGTTGTGTTCAGCGTTATATGTCATAATCAATTTAATGTTAAAGCAATGTTCAATGTTCAGGAAGATCCCGTTGTAATGCAATGAGTTGTAAAATCAAAGAGTTGACTTGAATTAGAACCATTAACCTCCAGATCAGAATTCCACCACGCTAACCAGCTATACACCTCTGAGCGCTGAGGTTGGTTAACATCGCTTATAAACTGAATTTATTATTTCCTCCCAGGCGAATCTGTTCTCTATCAAGTCGTACAGCTATAGCAAGTTCATCCTGAGCTATGGTCCCGGAGGTCATGCTACGGTCAACATCTTCTGGAATACGCATGCGCACGGGTTTTCACTCATATTCGGCAGCATTCATCAGAGTATTAATGCGCATGTGTTGATGCGCGAACAACTGGAAGCGCATTTGAATACGCACCGTAACTTGGCGCAACTCATTCATATTTTGAACAGCACGTACAAGCCCTTGTTTTCCATATCTAAGTTGTCCACAATACCCCAGCTGGGAGTACATAGCAATGTAAATAGAAAACAAAGATCTATTCTATTCTTTTTATGTAGGTATGAAATAGAGGTGGGTAAAGAGTGAGTGAGTTAGTTATAAGAAAAAAGAACTACTCTTATCAGTGGTTTACTCAGTCAATGTTACATGTTTTAAGATCTGTTTCAGTAACTGAGTAGTCCACTGATAAGAATGAAAACAGTAGTTTTTTCTTTTTTACATAATCTCAATCACTCTTTCACGAGTTTCACGTCTCTAGTATGATGGGTAAAAGTTCATCAGAGTTTTGATAGAGGGAACTGTAACTGCTAAGGTCTTATCGTCCCGAATAGGAAGATAGAAGTAAGACAGGATAGGAGATAGCCAGCCGTTCCGAGAACGAATATTATCTGTTCAGGATAAAACCCGCCCCGGGCGGGAATCGAACTCGCGGCGTAGCGCCTACAAGGCATACGCGCTACCAACCAGGCTAACTAGGCTGACACTCTTACTTTTAGATTATTATAAAATAGGTACAAAAAATGAAGACATTGCCATCTCAATCTTCTTCTGTTCACAGCGCCCTCAAGTTCCTGTATGTACATTCACCATTATACCCCAGTCCGCCACTTTAGTACGTATTGTATATCTAGGCATGTACTGTCTGGAGATAACGTTCAGGGGCGGAGGTTTGGTCAGTATCAGGGATGGCGCCTACAGCAGATTCGATAGAACCTCGGTCATTTCCGATTTCATGCCTACGTCTGGACTACGGGTAAGTCAATATCAAAATCAATTAACATCATCAATTTTATTTGTGATGAAACAGAGAGCCCCTTCACAGTTTTTGTGGGTCTCACAGCATTACTAAGTGCTTTCTTTACTGTCATTTCCCGCCACTGGTCGCTACTCAGTGAAAGTAGTCAATTGTCCTCACAAGGCTGAGTGCACACTTACTAGCACTAATCTTCTTCTTCCTCGCTTTTCGCCGTGTTCAGACGGGGTCGGCGTTTTTTGTCGGCCTCTCAATCAGCCCTAGCTGATTATCTCAATCAGCCCTAGCTGATTGTCTCATCAGCCCTAGCTGATTGCATCTCAATCAGCCCTAGCTGATTGCTTTGGGCTGACATATGGTTTCAAAAAATTTAAGAGTGCCCTTCGCACTCAATCTTTGCTATTTCTCTAGCAAGGGAAATAAATGTCTTCCCTGTTTAAAGTCCTTCAGCTAGACCAAGCTGGTCTGTTCCCTATTTAACGTCCTCCAGCCAGACAATTAAAGAATACAAAATAATTATTGTACACAATATTTCAGGCATTCCTCGAGAACAACGTGGACGATTCTGCCGTGTTTCGGTGTACGACACGGCAACTAACATCACTCAACTCGCGGAGAAGCGTGACCATCCGAGCGCCACATCCGCGCTAAGCGCAGCTAGCAATCATATGAAGCGCTTTGCCGAATACTTCAACATGTCTCACGCCAATGAGAATATGAAATGCTCCATCTATCCCGCTGTACAGGATTTGATTACGAATTTGACTCTGCCTTCTGAACCGCCTGGGGTAAGTTGGACTTTTTTTAGGACGTTTATTTACACAATTGAAGGAGTTTTAACAGTGAAGTTAGACTCTATAAATTTTATAGAGTTTTTAGACTTTATAAACTATAGAAGTTAGACCCTACCTCAAGTTAGACTTTAATATCAGGAACTTATGAATGAGATGAGGTCTGGCTGGGGGACCTTAAACAGGGAGCAGACCAGTGTCTTCTTGTGGGACTATAAATAGGGATCAGAGCAGCCAAACCCTAATCCTAGAGAGACTGTTCTCTCTCTCTCTCTCTCTCTCTCTTTCTTTTCCTTCTTTTTTAGAGGTTTGATAGAGGAAACTGCAACTGTTTAGGTCTTATCGTCCCGAAATCGAAGAGAGGAGAAAGACAGGATAGGAAAAAGCCAGCCGTTCCGAGAACGAACATTATCCCATCAGGATAAAATCCGCCACGGGCGGGAATCGAACCCTAATCAGCCTGGCTAGCTGGAGGTTACAAAGGGTTTATCATGGTTCAAAGGAAAAGCACCAGGTCCTCATGATGGTTGACTGCGATTTGGGATTGCATAATATGACCTTGGACTTACTACTTACTAGGTCTACCCTGTCAGTCAATGCGTAAGACGATGGTTGGCATTTTAAGATCATGTTTGTCCTTGAAATTTATAGAGACTTGGTGACCTAGAAATGTCGAAAAACCTCGAAACTTCAGTTCATGTTATATAGGCCGGGTGACGATTCGAACCTTAATCGTTCGTGCGCCTCCCGGCAAGCTGGATTTAGGTACCTACACTAAATGGTTTTGAATACCAATACATAATAATTTTTATTATTATTATTATTTTTTTAAAGGGGTTTGACAGAGGGAACTGTAACTGCTATGGTCTTATCGTCCCGAAATCGAAGAGAGAAGGAAGACAGGATAGAAACGGGAATCGAACCCATGGCCTAGCGCCTTCAATTTGAACCCTGTAACTGACGCAGAACTATAACCATCCAGTATTTCAGGGGACTGAAAAACTGCCCATAACTATTCAATTTCAATTTTAACCCTCTCTGTCACCTTACAGCTAATCAGTACAGTGTCAGAACCCGGTGTGGTCAATTTCAAGGTAGAACACTTCCAATGTCGCGTGTGGCTTAACCCTCAAACCTTACAGTCTCTGCATATTAAGATAACCCTACAGCCTGATCACAAGGACCCTTGGAGCTCGGAGGAACTGCAAGTGAGTGTCTTCTTCTTACAATTTGATATACAATTCAATAACTATTCCATTCTTAGGGATGCGGCCTCTTTAATTATCAAGTGACAGGTATTGTTGTGGTAAAACTCTCCATACACATTTGGGCTATAAATAGGCTTGCCAAACGTCCCGAATTGGCCGGGACAGTCCCGAATTTCAGGGGGTGTCCCGGCGTCCCGTTTAGTTTTTCTTAATTATCAGGTGACAGGTATTGTTGTAGTAAAACTCTCCATACACATCTTGGGCTATAAATATAAGAGAGAGATATCAATTTTATCATTTTCTTCTGGCGAGGAGTACCTCAAAATAGACGGCCACCAATGCATGTACCATCAAATCTATACCTAAGAATCTGATGCGCTCAGAGTAGATTACCTATGGCTAAGAACTTCCTGGAAACAGTCACCCCAAAAACACAGAAAAACAGTTACAAGATCTCTCTCTCTCCCACTCTCTCTCTTCTTGATGCTTTAATGGCAGAATTCTTACTTGGGCTAAAAACAGGGTGGAGCAGAGAGCAAAGAGCTCAGAGTTTTTTGCTTCAGGTCTATGTGATTTGAATTCGTCGCTTCTCTCCCCATGCTTGATGCTGTATGCGCTTTGCTCTCCACTCAACTCTGTTTTTACCCATATAGTGAGCTCTTCCTCACAAGGAAATTTGTTACAATATTTGTGACTATGATGGCCTCAATGTACTGTTTCAGATTCTCGAGAAATTCTTCGAGACCCGTGCTGCTGCTCCCCCATACAAACCTAACGCCATGCTAGCTTTCACTCGCATGTTGAACTGTTCTCAGCCTGTGCTTAAGGATTTCCTGTCCATTATGAAACTAGAACTGAGTCCTGGGCATCCTCAGGTGAGATACTTGGCATTCCAGTCCTCTTAATAATATTATGACTACAGGATACTTTTTAGATTGGACACGACTGTCTGGCTCAACATCTCCACAAAATAAACATGTAGGTATCAGATGCTCTCCTATCTGTCCTTTATGTTCCTCAAATGCCCCTATGGACCCTTTACACATTAAACTTCTGTCCTGTCTTGAAAGCCAACAATGAATGACATGGTAGGGAAATATTGGTAAAAAATCCATTCAACAATTTCCTTCCTTTATTTTCAGTTTAGAAAATGCATGCCTGAAGATTTGTTCGAAGAATTTTTCCAATATTGGTGAAGCTTTCCTTTTGTGTGTGTTTATCCTCCTTGAAACCTATTGATCCTTCTGACTAACTGGATTTGAAGCTACCTTGCCAGCTACCTCATTTGAAATTACCTAAATACCTACTGATCCTTGCAACTAACTCAATCATGTGGAATTTAATGTTTGGTGTGTGTTTATCCTCCTTGAAACCTATTGATCCTTCTGACTAACTGGATTTAAAGCTACCTTGCCAGCTACCTCATTTGAAATTACCTAAATACCTACTGATCCTTGCAACTAACTCAATCATGTGGAATTTAATGTTTGAATTTATCAAGAAAAAAAGAATATGATTTTGAATTTGTCAAGAAAAAATAAATAAATGATTTTCAATTTATCAAACAGAAGAAAGAAAACAAAATGAAAGTGATTTTGAGTTGATGAAACAAGACGTGTCAGACCTATGTCACCCACCCATCCAGGTACGTGCCATGGTGGGCAGTGTCTTATCTCTACCAACCGAAGTAGGGTAGTGGTTAGCGTGGTGGACTTCGGATATGGAGGATGTTGGTTTAAGTCCAAGTCAAGTTATAAAATTTACCGAAGAATATCTGGTGGGGAACGGTATTTGTGACAAGAATTTTATTACTTCCTCTGTCTTATTTATTATTTTATAGTTGCTGCGTTAGTCATAATGTGATGGGCCCCCATTTTTCAAGTTTGTTATTTAAAATTTTCACTTGTTTTTCAGTAATAAGCTATTTTAGTATTTTATTTTCAAAACAAATGATTTACGTTTTCGTTTTTTCTCTCTCTCCAGGCGAAATGGTCGGTGCAATGGTGTCTTCGCATACCGCCCTCAGCCACTCCTATTGTACCTACAGGCCAAGCTGCTGTCATTATCTGCCGTAGCAAACTGCTCTTCTTTGTAAGTATTACTCATAGGTTACCAATTCAAAAACTGATCCCAGCCAACCTTGTTTATGTTAGCTTGGAGGGTAGTGCGTCTGCCATGTAAGCGCTAGATTGCGGGTTCGATTCCCGCCCGGAGCGGACTTGGTCCTGAACAGATAGGGTTCGTTCTTGGAATGGCTGGTTTTCTCCTATCCTGTAGTTCTTCTTCCTACGATTTCAGGACGATAGTACATTCGTTATTACAGTTCCCTCTATCAAAACTAAAAAAGGGGGTGGAAAGAAAAACAGTACCTCTATGGCTCTATTTTCTTAATTGAACCTTTTCACAAGAATTCGCCTAGGAAATAACATAAGAACTTCCTGGAAACAGTCACCCCAAAAACACAGCAAAACAGTTACAAGATCTCTCTCTCCCACTCTCTCTCTCTTCTTGATGCTTTAATGGCAGAATTCTTACTTAGGCTAAAAACAGAGTGGAGCAGAGAGAAAAGAGCTTAGAGCTTTTTGCTTCAGGTCTATGCGATTTGAATTCGTCGCTTCTCTCCCCATGCTTGATGCTGTATGCGCTTTGCTCTTCGATGGAGTACCAGTGATGAAACCCACAGATGTTTCCACAGAGAAAACATCAAGGAAAAGGAAACACTCGGATAAAACAACTAGGACTCCAGATGATTCGCCTGTGACTGAATGCCATGACAGCTCCCCTGTTAAGATACGTCGGGAACACGCGTCAACATTTGTCGCTAGTGAGGACATCGCTGTCAAACGAAAACTGGACATTCTGAAGCGTAGCACCTTACGACCTATCGTCATCTATTATGAACCGAAAGACGCTAAGCTACCAAGCCAGTACAAGTGGCGTTTGTACCCGTTCAAGAATCATCAACCCCTGCCCATCATGTACATACATCGTCAGAGTGCATATATCATAGGGAGGAACGCTAAGGTGAGTGATATACTAATCCGGCATTGTTCCTGCTCCAATCAACACGCTGTACTACAATACCGGGAACTCTCACTGAATAATACGCGCGTAGTACGACCCTACCTCATGGACTTGAAATCTATGAATGGAACTTTCGTGAATGGCATGAAGATTGCTCCTCTCACCTATGTGGAATTATTTGAAGGCGATGTGATAGAGTTTGGACTCAGCACTCGCGAGTATGTCCTGCTTCATCAGAACAGTGAATGCTTGCAGAGAAATGTGACTTGAGACATGAAAACCAAAAGACTAAGCTGTGAAACATTAGGACAAGAAAAACCGAGGAGAAAATGATAAAGATCTGATCTCTTTTCTGATAGGTGTAGTAATGTCATCGATATATTGATTATATTGGGACGTGTTACAATTACAATAATTTTATCTTTCAAGCAAAGTTACATGATTACCTTCATAGCAACGTTATTTTATTCAGAACCTACCCATGTTCGGAACTTTGGGAAATATGGACATGTTAAAACTTCGGGGAAAAATAAGACTTAAAAAAAAAACTTTTCTTCTTGTCTACATAAAAAATCTAAAGAATGGGTATACCTACAAAAGTAAGTACAAACAGTTTTATAAAAACAAACTATAGTGGGATTAGAAATAAGTGTATACTCGATTTTCTAGAAAATATGTATGTAAAAAACAAAATTGATTCAATTAAAACTTTACATTAACGAGAAAAAAAAACGAGTGTAAGTACAAAATTCTACTCTATTCGTACAAAGTAATGTTAGTGAGTCTTTATACTTGAAGCTCTGGAGGTGATATCGTCTGACGAACCTGAAACAGAAGAAGACCAAAGATGAAACATTAGAGCAGAGTTAAATAAACTGATTCATTAAATTAAAGTCATATTATGAATAAACTCTAGTATTATTGAGGTCGTGCAATTCTGATTCTCTTACTGTTGGTCGCAAAATACTGACTGACACATCACTGTCATATTATTGAAGTCGTAATAATTTTCAATTCGCTCCACTCCTATTAATCATGAAATTAGAAAGTAAAATTTAGTGCTACTGAAAAATTAGAAAGTAGGCTTTGGGACGACTCAAAAATTAGTTCTGGTTTCGTTGGTTGTATAACTCATGTAGTGATTTAAAGGATAAATGTTAAAATAATAATAATAATTATTGTTACAATCCTACAAACAGTTCAAAAAAAAACTTTCAATATTTGTTGGCTTTCCATTTCCAAGCATTCGAACAATACCCCGGAATCCTTCTGTTCTGTGTGTAAGCTGGACGATTTTTAAGCTAGTTACATTCAGTAATTCAGTTACCTATAGAGTGAAGACGATATACATGCTGAACTCTGGTGGGATTTCTAAATACTTGATGTAATGGTGTAAGAACCTCTTTGAGTATTGGGTTTAAATACTACAACGAAACCATAACACATCACCAAGTCATGGTAGCTTGCTTGCAAAGGTCTCTGTTTCCTAATCCAAGGGTCTCGGGTTCAATTCCCAGCTATGTCCAACTGATATCCTACAAACAGTTTAAAAAAAAAAAAAAACTTTCAATATTTGTTGGCTTTGGATGCCATGGCTTTGGATGAGTCCAAATAAGGACGAAACACGTGTCTTGGGCTGCTTAGTGATTTGGTCTGGTTTCGTTGGTTGTATAACTCATGTAGTGATTTAAAGGATAAATGTTAAAATAATAATAATTGTTACGGCTGCTTTGATTTGGTCTGGTTTCGTTGGTTCTTACACTCATGTAGTTGATTTAAAGGAGTGATTTAAAGAGGTTCTTACACTCATGTAGTGATTTAAAGGATAAATGTTAAAATAATAATAATTGTTACAAAAATTAGAAAATATGCTTTAGCGCGACTCAAAAATTAGAAAGTAGGCTTTTATGCAACTCAAAAATTAGAAAGTAGGCTTAAGCGTGACTCAAAAATTAGAAAGTAGGCTTTTATGCAACTCAAAAATTAGAAAGTAGGCTTAAGCGCGACTCAAAAATTAGAAAGTAGGCTTTAGCGTTAGCGTGACTCAAAAATTAGAAAGTAGGCTTTTATGTAACTCAAAAATTAGAAAGTAGGCTTTTACAAACAGTTAAAAAAAAACTTAAATACTTTCTAGGTTTTAAGTAACACTAAAGCCTACTTTCTAATTTTGGGGTTTTATAACAGCCTACTTTCTAATTTTTGAGTTGCATAAAGCCTACTTTCTAATTTTTGAGTCACGCTAAAGCTTACTTTCTAATTGTTGAGTCACGCTAAAGCCTACTTTCTAATTTTTGAGTTACATAAAAGCCTACTTTCTAATTTTTGAGTCGCGCTAAAGCCTACTTTCTAATTTTTGAGTTACATAAAAGCCTACTTTCTAATTTTTGAGTCACGCTAAAGCCTACTTTCTAATTTTTGAGTCGCGCTTAAGCCTACTTTCTAATTTTTGAGTTGCATAAAAGCCTACTTCTAATTTTTGAGTCACGCTAAAGCCTACTTTCTAATTTTTGAGTCGCGCTTAAGCCTACTTTCTAATTTTTGAGTTGCATAAAGCCTACTTTCTAAGGCACTAAAAAAGGCATTTTTCTCCCTTAACAAATGTCAAATATTTGACCCTCCCTGGAAATCAGACCCGGAACCTTCATGTGGAAAAACTAGGAAAGGGGGACTTACCGTAACTCATTGGTATCCGAGGAGCTATGTGAAGACATCGATAGTGTCTCAATGTAATCACTCATGTCTAGGTAGGTTTAGACGAAGCGAGTCTACTCGCGCACCAAAACTCGTTTCCTCCTCGCACATCAAAACTCATC